>NC_079418.1:32024675-32172175 GCF_026213295.1 Gadus chalcogrammus
AAAAATAAGCAGTTCAATAAAGCAGACACACAAACACAAGCACGCACACACACACACACACACACACACACACACACACACACACACACACACACACACACACACACACACACACACACACACACACACACACACACACACACACACACACACACACACACACACACACACACACGAGTTGAAAGCTAAAGCAGTATTCTACTATACAACGTGGTCGAGGAGGTTCTGCTTTCTAGGCAAAGACTTCTGCTGCGTCCCACTGCCGGCTGCCCATTGGCTCGTTCCCCGGTGTGACGTCACGGGCATATAACCGAGCAGGCTCCCACGCGCCCCGACGTCCTCTGGTCGATACCCGCCGCCGCTCGGGCTGACATTTCCTCTCGCGAGGTGCGATGATGAGGCGCGCGTCTGGGTTCTAATTCCAACAGATTAACCGCGTCCTGATGCTGTCAGAGGAGGCAGGAGCACACGCGACCACCGCCGGGTTTTCATGTGCGCCCGATCATTTATTTCTTCCTTCTCTGAAGTCGCACCTTTCTTTCTTCATCGTGGGAACTTCTTGTTTCAGAGCGGGCCTCTTCCTCGGTTTCCACAGAAATGCCCGGTGTCGGATTTGTTGATTTGTTGATCGGTTCTCCCGTCCCTCGGCTCAGCGTCTCACCGGACATGGACCTCTTGGTGGAGGGTGGCGACACGCAGAGCAGCCTCTGACGGGACGGACGGTGACAGCGCTCCTGTGATCTCCATGGGGATACACGGCGGTTCCCGGAGCACCAGACGGACCCTTTAACCCGAGCCCCCGCTGGACGGATCAGGACATTACGGCGCGTAAAATACAGCCGGCTGTGAAACGCTTCAGACACCGCAGATAAACAGCGACTCCGTCTCTACCTGTGGCGGAGACGCGTCGCCATGGTGCACTGCGCGGGGTGCGACAAGCCCATCCTGGACAGGTTCCTGCTCAAAGTTCTGGACCGGACCTGGCACGTCAAGTGCGTGACGTGCTGCGAGTGCAAAAGCAATTTGACCGAGAAGTGTTTTTCTAGAGACGGGAGACTCTACTGCAAGACGGACTTCTTCAGGTGAGCCTCGACGCGTGGAGAAGTGTGTGTGTGTGTGTGTGTGTGTGTGTGTGTGTGTGTGTGTGTGTGTGTGTGTGTGTGTGTGTGTGTGTGTGTGTGTGTGTGTGTGTGTGTGTGTGTGTGTGTGTGTGTGTGTGTGTGTGTGTGTGTGTTAGACACGTTGGTTAGGCTGAAGGAAGGAAAGAGGCAAAGAAACAGCCGGCTAATAGGTTGGTCGTGGCAATCATTTTGGATCCAATGTTTCCAGGAGTAGGAATTTCTTTGGATGAATGATAAGAGGTCGGGCCTGTGTTTACATCGATGAAGGTATTCTATGGCCCGTTGAGACAGAATCATCCGAATGGTCCTTTGTTTACACTGTTGGCTGCTGTACATAAGCCTTATATATGATATATGATGTATGAAATATGATGTATGGTATATTATGTATGATGTTTGATGTATAAAGCGTTCTGCTGTATGTGGGGACGTCTGTCACCGACGCTATTAGTTTACCAACGTATTACCACCACGACACAACGACGACAACAACAACCACATGTAGGCCTACATGTAATCTCACTAGTAGCCTACTCAATTAATTTTTAACATTTGTAAAATATGTCCAGCTGTGAATGCATGTTTTTAGAAACGGACCTACACGTTGCTTTCTCTATACGAAAACGAAAGATTTGAAATTTGAAAAATGAAAATAGCAATGTATATCTAAATCAGATAATTCCTTCCAATTCAATGAAGATAATCAGATAATTCCTTCCAATTCAATGCAGAATCCTGCAATCAGGCCCAGTTAAACGAAGTTGCATGAAATGTGAAAAATAGGTGAACAATCTGAACTACTAGCCTTCTGTGCGTCAGTCTCTCAGTTGTAATCATTTTGTACTGTTTTGAACTGTAATTGTACGTGAATATTCTTAACGTTGTGTATTATTTGAGTTTCACCGTGTTCATATCCCCCCCCCCCCCCCCCTCTTTTACGCACTTATTGTACGTCCTGGCGCTTAATGTACGCAATTATCGTGTGTTGTACGTCCTGGCACTTAAAAATAGTACTTAGCATTGTGTAGCATCTTATCCTAGCTATCTTTGTTGCATACAGGGAATGGGTTAACCTAATGATTGTAAGTGCTTGGCATTTGGTATATCAACATCCTTATTGTACCGACAGCGATATATTGTTTTTCTTTCTTCAGACAAATTGTAAGTCGATTTGGATAAAAGCGTTCGCTAAACGCCCTTAATGTAAATGTATAATTGAGTATCGTCTCCTCCTCCTGTGTTTCTTGGCTCCAGGAGGTTTGGCACAAAGTGTGGCGGCTGCTCTGAGGGCATCTCCCCCAGCGACCTGGTGCGGCGCGCGCAGAGCAAGGTGTTCCACCTGGGCTGCTTCACGTGCGTCATGTGCAACAAGCAGCTGTCCACGGGCGAGGAGCTGTACGTCCTGGACGAGCTCAAGTTCATCTGCAAGGAGGACTACCAGAACAGCCAGGGCCGCGACACCGTGCTGCTGTCAGGTGAGACTCGAACCCCTACCCGGACTAGAAACCCGAACCCCGAACCCCTTTGTTCACTAAGGGAGGATAACGCTATCGTGGGGACTATTGTATCAGATATGAATATATAGATAACATAATTAGCGTTATATTAATAATATCATTAATATTAGTAGTAGTATTTTGTTGCCTATATTCATTTTATTTGATTAGTATAAATATTATTAGTAAATTATTATTATTATTCCAGATTAAATATATCCTCCGATATTATTAAATATTAGTTTGAAAATATTTATTATAATGTATCGGCCTATTATAATCTTTTTTATTATTATTTTATTATTATTTATCATTATTATTATCATCATTATTATTATTATGATTATTATGGGCTGTAGTGTGTCCTCTCAGACGTGGTAAAGTACCGACACAGTATCTATATATATTGTAGTCTATATAACATAATACACCATATATAATAAAACATAATAAAACAATAGGCCTACATAATACATAATATAACATCACAAGTAATATAACAACATATAGCAATACATAATACATAACATAACATAACATAACATAATAGAACAATCCATAATACCTAACATAACATCGTGTGTTTGTCTTCCTCCGTAGTGACGACGTGCAGCGACCCGAGTCTCTCCCCGGACCCGCAGGACCCGCTGGCGGACGACGGCAAGGAGTCGGAGGGCGGCCCGCTTTCGGACAAGGAGGGCGCCAACAACGAGAACGAGGAGGCGAGCGTGGCGGGAAAGCGGCGCGGGCCCCGGACCACCATCAAGGCCAAGCAGCTCGAGACGCTCAAGGCGGCGTTCGCGGCCACGCCGAAACCCACGCGCCACATCCGGGAGCAGCTGGCTCAGGAGACGGGGCTCAACATGCGGGTCATCCAGGTACGAGGGGGGCGCTCGGTGACGAGGCGGATGTGACGTCACGCCAATTAACGATTAGAACAGGTGGAAGCTTAGCGGAAAAAAAATAAACAGAGGAGGTGCAAAATAAAGCTCGCTCTCTCGAACACACACACACGCACACGCACACACGCACACGCACACGCACACGCACACACACACACACACACACACACACACACAGACACACACACACGCACACACACACTCACACACTGGCACGCACGCACGCACGCACGTACATACACACAGACGCACAAACACACGCAAGCACGCACCCACACACACACACAATTTATTATTTTTGTATGATATTTTCACCATAATCCACAGTCTAAATTAAGAACATTTTCTAACAATGGTTATACTATTGTGATGCCCTGGGCTATTATTAATAATATTGTTGTTAACAATCAGTGTTACAGGGATAAACCTGAAGGAAAAAATATACTTAATATTAAATATAAACCTTTCTAATATAATATATTTAGTAGTCTATTAACCTGGTTGTTCCGGTTTCATTATGATGACTATGTATATATATATATATATATATTTATATATATAATATATATATATATATATATATATATATATATATATATTTATTATCATTCAGGGACAAACCTGAAGGAAAAACTATACTTAATATTAAATATAAACCTTTATAAACTATTATTATATTAACCTTGTTGTTCCGGTGTCATTATGATGACTATAATGACGCCGGAACTATATATATATATATATATATATATATATATATATATATATATATATAGGCTATATATTAAACGGGACTCTATGTCTCCCCAGCAGTGGTTCAAGAAAAACATGAATATCTATATTAATTTCTATATTAACCGTGACTCTGTGTCTCTCCAGGTATGGTTCGAGAAACACATGAATATCTATATTAATATCTATATTAACCTTGACTCTGTGTCTCTCCAGGTATGGTTCCAGAACCGCCGCTCCAAGGAGCGCCGCATGAAGCAGCTCAGCGCGCTGGGCGCGAGGCGACACGCGTTCTTCCGGAGCCCGCGCAGGATGCGGAGCCTCGGGGAGCGCATGGAGCCCGGGGAGCTTCTGGCCGGGGGGCCCTTCTCCTACTATGCAGGTGGGTTGTGGACCCCGGCTCCCTTGGGGTATCTCCGCGGACCCCGCTGAAATGAAAAAACAACCAAACAAGGATACCACATAAACTCCGTTTGACCAAAAGGAAGACGCCTTTTGGTCAACCGGAGTTTATTTGGAATCGTTTGTATTTTACGCGCACGTTTGATGAAATCTTCTTTTTCACCAAGGTGGACTGAACGCTAAAGTCCGTATTGTTCATTGGATTGGCGTCACGTGGAATAAACACGACCGCTATTCCTTTGTCTTATGTTAAAAACTAAAACGAAAATCGTTTTCAGAATGTATTTGGGTACGTTTTAGTGACGCAGTTCTACGCATGAGATGCAGAGATACATGATTAAATAGCCTTATTGGTCTTTAATTCCGTTTCCTCCGTCTGTCCCGACCCTCCAGACTACCCAGGTGAGTACTACGGCTCCGGGGGAAACTACGAGTACTATCAGGGCCCCCCGTCCTCCCAGGCCCAGACCCCCGCAGACCTGGGGTACGTCCCCTCCTCCGTCCCCACCGGCACCCCGCTGGGGGGCATGGACCCTCAGCACCACCACCACCATCAACACCCCCACCACCAGCACCAACACCCCGGGCACCAGGACGTCCCGTGCTACTCGGATATCATGTCGGCCTCCCACCACCACCACGCCGCGGACTCGCCGAGTCCGGAGCCTAACGGGCCCGGATCCAACGGCCCCGGGTCCATGGGGCCCGGCTCCATGCGCAGCGTGTCCAGCGACATGTGTGGTTCGTCCGGGACCCCGTTCACGGTTCTGTCGCTCAGCGAGAACGGATACACGAACCAGCTGTCCCAGCCATCCTCCGAGGTCAGCGAGGGGACCGTCTGGTAGCAGCAGGACCGCGGGAACACCGGGGACTCGACAGAACCGGACAACCGGGACTCGACAGAACCTTAGCACCGGGTACTCGACCGAAACAGGACCACCGGGGACTCGACAGAAACGGGCCACCGGGGACTCGACCGAAACGGAGCAACGGGGACTCGACTGAACTGGAGCACCGGGAATCGACCGAACTAGACAACCGGGGCTCGACAGAACCGGACCACCGGGAATTGACCACAGCACCGAACCGGATAAAACGGGATTGATAATAATAAGAAAAAAAAAGAATGAAAGGCAAATGTAATGCTATATCTTCTGAAATAATTTGTTAATGTATGTTTTAAAGATGCGTTATTTATATTATTTATTTAGTCATAGTTTGCGCTTTATTTATGTATTTATTTGGGCTATTTATTTATTTATTTATTTATGTATTTCTTTATGTGGCCTATTTATGCAGGTATTTATTTATTTATCTACTCTTAAATTAATATATTAGATGAAAAGCAGAACGTTATTTCATCATTACAGTCTCTGGGCCATAAAACATTTAACGAAAATGATTTCCACATTTCCTATAATATATTGTTTTTTATGTTAACATCAGTCTTATATGGGCCAAAACATTCAAATGTTAACTTTTTTTTAAGAGTTATCGACTAATTAAACCCATTTCTCATGTGTATTAACCGATGATCATTTGACCAAATGCCTTCTCTCAGGGCCAGGGTGCATTGTGAAGAACCGATCGATATTTATCTCCTCTCTGTAATGTTAATGATTTGGTACCCAGCACACAGGTTTGCCTTTAAAAGGACAACACAAAACCTAAATATGAATAATGACTTTGAAAGGTATTAAACAATAACACACAGTTGTATAGAGCAGTCCACGGTTTACTTGAACAGTATTCAGGGTTTGAATATCGACCACCTTTGAAAAAAATAAAAATACTCTCGATTTAAATACAGATAAGACGATTATTGCAAACAAACCAAACTTTTGTATTTATTCTGTTTATGTGGTTCCTCACTGTGCTAGTTTGTATTATTGTGTTTAAAATAAGTAGAAAAACAGTTGCCAAATAAACTGCAGCACAAACACTACAAACGCTGTGTGGGCTTCAGTGATATCGCATCCACGTCATTAATGTTTATGTCAGATGAATCAATACATTTTCCAGGCATTGACGGTCTCCGATGCGGACAGTGATATGTGCTCTGATTGTCTAGAGACTCGTTTCAAATAAGCTTATGACAAGCAAGACTGCATAATAAAACACTTTTAGAAGTGCATAATCCTGTGATGTAGGCTTCCTATAAGTTTATGGATACAACATTGTCTTGGATTTATGGAAGGTGGCTTTACTTTAGGATATGAACACGATAAACATGTTGTGGTATTCACTGCACACAAAACTCTTTCCTGATCTTCTTTTGGGTCAGAGGAAAACTGGAAGCATTTTGTAATTGCTATAAAATGGACGTCTTGAGAACATTTTCACTGCTCAGCTAAAGGCAAAATTAAAATAACCATAAAACTCATCTATTTTCTCTATTGACATGGGACTCGACTCGAGTGAAGCTTTCTCTCAGGATGTGGTGTCCACGGTTGTTGGGTTTTTATTGTTTTTAATCAAAAATAACCACCTTTATATTTAGCTGTAGAAATTGTGATGACGTCTTCATGAGTTTGAAAGTACTCTCAGATTGGAGGAGGTGTAATCGGTGGGGTGACACTTTGGGTACGTTTGGTATGCGGTGGAGCTATGGCGACCCATTTGGTCCTCAGAAACCAGTAGGAGCTCTAAGTTCATCCTCTCATCTGATCCTGGATCATTCATGACCTACACCATGGTGGTGACCTTTGACCTCTACTAGTTCAAACTTCACGATTATGGGGAAACCCCCCTAAATAAAGATTAAACCAGTTACTAAAGCAAGGGGCTGAACTTATTGTTCTCAAGAAGTTCTTATTATTAGCTCATTAACAGCACCTGGTACCGACCTGAGAGAGATTCTGACCAATGAGAACACTCCGAGGTGGACTTTACTTTACTGTAGTTCAGAGACCAGTAAAAGACTACAAGTCCCATCTCTCCCTGTCCGACGGTATCCAGGCTGCGTCCAGGGCCTCTCTGGGCAACGCCTCGTCCCTTCAAGGCCCTCCTCATACCTTCCCCTCTGAAGATGGACTGCATTTATACAGCACTCTTCTAACCAGTTGCCACTCAAAGCATTTGACAATATTGCCTAATATTCACCCATTCATGCACACTTTCACACACCGACGGCGGTGTCAACCACGCAGGGCGACAGCCAGCTCGTCGGGAGCAGTGAGGGTGAGGCGTCTCGCTCAGGGACACCTCGACACTAGGAGGAGCCGGGGATCGAACCAGCGACCTCGGGGTTACCAGCCGACCTGCCCTACCTCCTGAGCCACGTGCCGCCCACATATATATCTGAACACTACTTTCTCATCAGAAGTATGAGACGTGGACAGCACACAGCCTAACAAGCTCTTCCTCTGTAGCGGTGAGACCGGGAGATGGAAGAAGCCACATCCTAAATCCTAAATCACCCCCTTGGGAGGAGAAGTTAAAATCAGCGGCCCTTTAGAATAAATGAGCTCACACAGAGTTCTGTAACGGGATAAGCTCTGAGCTCTGGAGAAATCTGCCATAGAAAGTTGAGTGCAAATAATGTCGAGCACATCATCTTATTCTCAAGGTACATTTCTTTGGAACGTCTCTGAGTGTCCTCGACTCTCTGAATCACCGTGTGAAACAGCTTATCCATGCCAAGTTATGATTGCTGCATCAATGGGGAGTCCCATGAGAGATCTCTTGAACTTATTCGTATTGCTTGTTCATTTTCTGGAAATACCTCCATCCATATGTATTCCGAGGTCATAGTCGGTACAGTTGTGCATGAAGCAGCCGACCCTGACCCAAACTACCTCGACTGGTCTTCCAGGCTCTCCGTGATACAAAGCTGTCTCCCATGCAGACCACAGCATACCTGCTAACTACACTTCACAAAGTTAGCACCAGCATCGCAAAGTAATAAACCACACAGGAGCGTAAGAGAACGTTAGCCACACCGCAGACCCCAAAGTCATTCTCCTTCCTCTGAAATACGCAGACGTTAACGGAATCAATTAGTTCATAAAAATAAGCGATGACTCTGCAAACGTTGTCATGAATTAAGCTAAAACTATTAGCTATGATCAAGCGATGGTGGTGTCTGTTGGAAGAAGATAACGCTCTTGTTGTTAATCTGAGTAATCCTTGTTTAGCCAAACAAAATGCCTTGATTAAGGCAGAGATTTGCAAGGCAAACACACCACCAGGTAATCAATGTAAATCTATGTGACACGGATTACAGCATTAAACCGCCCAGGCAAACCGCCCACAGAGACTATATGTGCATTTAAAACACATTTATGAGCCAAACCCCGGGTTGTACACGTCCAATTGTTTTTAGTTTTATCTCTGTTGCACTTGATGATTAACTTCCACATCGATTTGTTTTTGAGGACAGTGCATTGGGTGGCCCTCCCAGAAAAGGTTCTGGGTTCAATTCACATTTCCAAACTCTAACCTGTAGGAGGCCAGGCACAGGACGACCCCTGACCCCTACCTGCTACTTGACCTGTAGCTTACAATTCACCGTAAGTGGCTTTGATAAAAGTGGCAGCTTAAAATACTTAATAAATAGCAACTAGTGTCAGCTTATCTAACCTTTCACATCTCTACTATTAGTTCCTAGCTAGTCGAGGACACTATACTAGCTGACACTATTTTAATGAGAAATATATAAATTGAGGAAGCTAAATACTCCCTGAATGTTGTCAAAGGCCTAAATCCACTTTAACGGCAAGGCAAGGCAACATGTTTGACAAAAAGTCTGCCTGCATTCACAGTCTCCAGTCTGTCAACAGGACGTGTTTTAATAAAAGCCTTAACACTGCACCTAAATGCCAGTTCCACCCCCAGGGCATATTACTATAATTCAAAAGGAGTAAAGTCATGCCGACGTGAAACACGTTATTATAAGTTAATTAATTAATACAATTCCTCTGCCTTTTTAAGATTAGGATCTGAGAATGTGTTTTCCTTTGTAATGGAAAGCATTTGGCCGGCCTTTTGTCATTACCCTTTGCCTGTTCATTGGTTGATGAATTTGACCCGATTCTCTCGTTCGACTCCTTTTACTTTATTTTGGCCCAAAGCGGCAGGTCCGCTTAATATATGAAAATCACTCACACGTTGTATAATCATTGGCCACTGTAATACCGCTGCTCTGGCCATGGGCAATTAATACACTTTTCTTCTCGTTCTTTTTTTTTCTCTCCGGGATCTCGAAGCGTGAGACACTGGCCTGCGCTCATTAGCATATTTATTGCGCTGGTGTGAAATGTGGGGAGTGATTGATGTGGAGTCCACCTCCTGCATGCTCACTGGCCTATTATTATGAGAGGGGGGAGGAGGTACTTTTGATTAAAGTTGAAGAGCGCAGCAGCATCAGCGATGCTCACACTGTCTGCTCTGGTCCCCTCCTGGTGGATCAGAGGGAGAGGACAGGGGGGGATACTGTAGCACACCGAGAGTATACTATACTATCGTATAGTATAGTATAGTATAGTATAGTATAGTATAGTATAGTATAGTATCTATAGGGAGGACTCATCAATGAGTACTGGGGAGGCAGGGCGAGGATGCGGTAGTACCGATAGTATTGTATAGTATAATGAGTTCTAAAGAGACAGGGCGAGTATACCATACTACCTGTAGTATAGGTATCTATCTATCTATACAAGTACAGTATATTAACTATAATATAGTATGGTATCTAGAATATAGTACGGTATTGTATCTATAGGATAGTACCAATAGTATAGTCCAAAAGCATCTTTAGTCTTGTACAGTATTGTGTTTATAATACGTACAGTATCTATAGTCTAGTACAGTATTGTGTGTCTATAATCTAGTACAGTATCTATAATCGAGTACAGTATCTATAATCTAGTAAAGTATTGTTTCTATAATATTGAACAGTATCTATAGTGTAGTACAACATTGTGTCTATAACATAGTACAGTAATAATACTGCGTATTGTTAGCCTGGCTAACGCCAGACCTCATGTCGGTCTACATTGAGAAGGTCTGGGAACCACACGTTCATTTTCTCATATTTGAGGTGTGGTTTACGATTGCCCGGAGCCGTTTATTGGGCGCTACGAATGTCTATCATATGAGTCTGTACGTAGCTCATAGCCAATCATATCAATTATACCAGAGGACGTAGGTAGAGCGACAGAAATTCGATGAGGAAGAAGGGTGTGTCGAATAGACGTCGTCATCGTCTTGCCGTCTCTCCCCGTTCTGTGATTGGTTCCCTATCTCAGGCGAAATTCGGATCCATGGAATCCAGGCTGCCTGGCAGAGCGAAATGAAACTGCGCGCAAGGCAGCATGGGTATAGCCAGGCTAGCATATTGTACTATACAAGTACCTCTTGTCATTTCCATCTCAGAGATAACGTTATGAGCCGCTGTACCAGAGAGCAGAGCTAGCCTACGTACGTGTAACAGGCATTCTGGGAACTCGCTCCACAATTAGATGGAGATCTGTCCCTGGATGATCCTTACCCTGGGCCTTCAGCGGGGAGCACAGTGGCTTGGACCTGGGTGATGATGTATCAGATGATGATGATGATGATGGTGGTGGAGGGGGACCCCTTGCTTCAAACTTAACCCACATCTTACTCCTTTTAGATATTTACATTAACACGTAGGGCATTTAGCAGAGGCTTATATCCAAAGCGACTTAAAATACGTACATTTGTCAGAAGAAAGAAGAACAACAATATATCGCTGTCGGTACAGTGAGGATGTTCATAGAACCAAGCACTGACAATCACAAGGTTAACCCATTCCCCGTATGAAAGGCTATGCTCTGAACAAGTGTGTATTGAAACCACAACTTACTCCTTCCAGAGATGTGTTTTACCCTTACAGACATGAAGAGCATCCCTCCAGAGTTCTGCAGGACATGTTCTAGTCAAACCCTGGTATCAACAGCAGACCAGACCTGCACAGAGCCAGCGTCTCCAGACACTTCTATGACACAGGAACAAACACGGAGCTGATTTGTTTGTTCAGATTCTCAAATTAAAAGCCTTCCTTTGGGGGTATTTCATAAATTGCTTAGACTACCTGGACAACAGCGAGCGCACACCGAATGATTAATTTATAAGCGCTATCTTAATTTAATCTAGCGTTCAGTCCTATAAACCAGAACGCCAGCCGCCTGCTCCCTTTGCTTTATACCTCTCACATCCGTCTATATTCCTCTGCAGTGGATTCCAATCAGAGAGAATCTCCGCCGTATCTGCCGGCTCCACCACTGTCACACGTCAACACGTTGGTGTTTATCTCAAGGGCTGTGGCGACAATACATGGCGGTGTATATGCAGCCCTTATCGGAGCGCTCTCTCTGTTCGCTACAGCGCCAAGTTATGCATTGATAAACACTTACCGGTAAACAGATCTTATAATTATTTGTGTAGAAGAAAAACGAATATGAGTGCTGAACGTTTCCTCGGTCGGTGTGCGGATTATTTTATAGGATTCTTCTTGTTTAGTTATCAGACATCCAGAGTGGTGCACAGCAGGTATTATATGTAAATAGTTTTGGACATTAGTTGTGAAAAGCGTTCGGCGGAGACTTAATCTAAGGCTTCTGACAATACCGCCTAGCCAGGCTGGCCCAGGAGGGAATCCATTTCATTAGATCAAGAAGGGCCCCGTTTCAGTCCCTGGTTCCTCCTGATCATCTGTAGGGTCCTCTGTTGTCCACGAAGATGTCTTCTTTCATGGGAGCTAGGGGGCAAGGGAAGGAGGGATATAGGGTCAGGGTTAGGAGAGTATGGTCAGGGCTAAAGTAGGTTGGGAAAGGGTAAGGGGCCTAGGAGAGGGTTAGGGTTAGGAGAGTAGGTAAGCTAGGGCCCGAGACTTTGGGTCTAGAGGGTAGTTTAGGGTTAGGGGCCTAGGACAGGGTTAGGTGGGTAGTTTAGGGTTAGGAGGGTAGTTTAGGGTTCGGAGAGTAGTTTAGGGTTAGGGGCCTAGGACAGGGTTAGGGTTAGGGGACTAGGACAGGGTAGTTTAGGGTAAGGAGGGTGGTTTAGGGTTAGGGGCCTAGGACAGGGTAGTTTAGGGTTAGGAGGTTAGTTTAGAGTTCGGGACTAGGACAGAGTTAGGGTTAGGGGCCTAGGACAGGGTCGTTTAGGGTAAGGAGGGTAGTTTAGGGTGAGGGGCCTAGGACTGGGTTAGGGTTAGGGGCCTAGGATAGGGTAGGTTAGGGTTAGGAGGATAGTTTAGAGTTAGGGGACTACGACAGAGTTAGGGTTAGGGGCCTAGGACAGGGTAGTTTAGGGTTAGGAGGATAGTTTAGAGTTAGGGGACTAGGACAGAGTTAGGGTTTGGATGGAGGTTTAGTGTTTGGGTAACACTGGGGTTAGAAGGATAGGGTAAGGAGTGTAGGTTAGGGTTGATTTTCGGGATTGGATATGACATGGGTTAGGTGTTGGAGTTTGGGTATGTTTGGGGGAGGTTAGAGTGTCCGGGTTAGATATTTTCGATGTGAGCCACACATCCCATAGACGATTTCATGCCACTGCTGAGAGGCAACAAAGTTCTGTAAATCTGAAAGCGTCTGAAAGGGTTTCCGTGCGAACGCGCCCTATAGCAGCCTCCGCGTCTCCGCCCCGGTGTGCAGTATGCATGAGTTCGTACATTTGTTGTGGTTTTTCTCTTGGAACGCAAAGCGTCGCGTCTCGTCTCGTCGCGACGCCCGATGATTTCCCCGGTCGGCCGGCAGCGTCCTTCAGATGATGTGGAGGACGGCGTGTGTAGGACGACCCACCATGACAAACCCACCCCAGGCAGCCCCCCCTTCCCCCCAGACGACGGCGGATCGGCCCGCCGGGAGCCGGTCCCTCCACGCGTCAGCGATGTCACCGCTATGTATGCATTTTAATACGGGCGCCGCTCGCCGCACCGCAGCCTCCGACGGATGTTGCCGTTCATGCAAAACGCCGTGGGTCAGCATTTCTGGGCTTCACCATTAAGTGGCAAACAGTGGCGTATGTAAATGTGATCGTGTGTTTGTTGCAGTGTGTGTGTGTGTGTGTGTGTGTGTGTGTTTGTTGCAGTGTGTGTGTGTGTGTGTGTGTGTGTGTGTGTGTGTGTGTGTGTGTGTGTGTGTGTGTGTGTGTGTGTGTGTTTTACAGTATGTGTGTGTGTGTGTGTGTGTGTGTGTGTATGTGTATGTGTGTGTGTGTGTGTTACAGTGTGTGTGTGTGTGTGTGTGTGTGTGTGTGCGTGGTTGTGTGCGTGGTTGTGTGCGTGTACGTGTGTGTGTGTGCACGTGTATGTGTGTCCGACTGTTATTCACCTTTCTTGCTAGTTCCTGTGTGAATCCGTCTTCCAGAGCTCTCTTCATAACTTCTGTAGATGCAGTAGGCTGCTTTCCATTTGTCTCTTTTTGTTCGTCTACAACACAGCATGGAGATGATAAGTCAAAGGATATCTGGCCTCCATTTAGGGGGAACCTTTAAATAAAATACGAATAAATGATTACATGTATAAAATAGGAAACATGCATGGTAAATGAGCAGAACATGGTGATTCTTCACATCTGTCTAAGAGGATTAGCGCGTCCGACTCTAAACATAAGAGTAAATCAGATCCATGAAAGAACCATGAAACGGGTCTAGTTGGGGGACCGGCGAGGCCGGGGGGGGTTAGAGAGACCCCCGGACCCCCGGACCGGGTCCCGGGGTCCGGGGGTCCGGCACTGCCTGGTCGGTCAGCCGGCGCCGGTGGTGGCGTGTGTTTCCATAGCGATCGATGACCTATACAGTAATAATCATGATGTATGGCCGAGGCCGCGGCGCGCTGCGCACTGACCTTTCTCTGGAGCGCACTCTGGGCAACCTTCAAAACAACCCCCCCCCCGACACCCCCCCACCCCCCCCACCCCCTCTACTCCACAGCCCCCCTCACAACCTCCAACCCCCAGTCCCCCCCTCACTCCACCTCCTCACCCTTCTCCTCTGCTCCACCCCCCCAGCCGAACACCTCCACCCCCACCTCCTCACTCCCCCTCCTCCCCTCCCTCCCAACAGACCCTTTCGCCCCCCCCCCCCCCCCCCCCTTCACTCCACCCTCCACCTGATCCCTGCCTTCGCAATCAGACCTAAGGACCTCCCCCTCCCCTCCACCATGAACCTCTTCCTCCACCTCTCCCCGACTCAGACATCACACCCCCTCCTCCCCCTCCCCCTCCATAAGCCTTAACCCCCCCCCCCTCCTCCCCCCAGCACCTCCTTTCCTCCACCTCCCCTCTTCTTGTCTTCCCTTCCCCTTTTGACTCTTCCTCCCCTTTATCTCCCTCCCCCTCTCCTCCCCCCTCTCCCACTCTCCCCCTCTTCCACCTACAGCTCCCCTCCCCCCTCCCCTCCCTCTCCCCCCCTCCCCTCCCTCCTCATCTCTTCTCCGGTGTGATGGTCGCGCTTCACTGCGCTCCACTGCCTCTATGAATGTTAATGTTGTGTGTGTGTGTCTCTGTGTGTGTGTGTCTCTGTGTGTGTGTCTATGTCTGTGTGTGTGTGTGTGTGTGTGTGTGTGTCTGTCTCTGTGTGTGTGTGTGTGTGTGTGTGTGTGTGTGTGTAATCAGCAGCTTGTCGCAGGAAGAAAACTCACCTGGTCTGCATTTCTGTCACAGACTGTTTTTTTTTATCCAGGATATTATTATGACTATTACTGTTATTGTTGTATTAATATTGTACACATTATATCATACCATGTTATTGTTAATGGAGGTCTTTCATGTTAGAGAGAGAGAGAGAGAGAGAGAGAGAGAGAGAGAGAGAGAGAGAGAGAGAGAGAGAGAGAGAGAGAGAGAGAGAGAGAGAGAGAGAGAGAGAGAGAGAGACACACACACTCCTTCTTACCGGTTCTTTCTGATCCCAGATCTGTCCGCGGTCAACAGACCTCTCCATGATACCAGAGACCGGTCCGTGATACCAGAGACCGGTCCGTGGTACCAGAGACCGGTCCGTGGTACCAGAGACCGGTCCGTGATACCAGAGACCGGTCCGTGGTACCAGAGACCGGTCCGTGATACCAGAGACCGGTCCTTGATACCAGAGACCGGTCCGTGATACCAGAGACCGGTCCGTGATACCAGAGACCGGTCCTTGATACCAGAGACCGGTCCGTGGTACCAGAGACCGGTCCTTGATACCAGAGACCGGTCCGTGGTACCAGAGACCGGTCCATGATACCAGAGACCGGTCCGTGATACCAGAGACCGGTCCGTGATACCAGAGACCGGTCCTTGATACCAGAGACCGGTCCGTGGTACCAGAGACCGGTCCTTGATACCAGAGACCGGTCCGTGATACCAGAGACCGGTCCTTGATACCAGAGACCGGTCTATGATTCCTCCAGAATGCGAGGGGCCCTCTCCTGAATTTACTCATTTACACCTGGCTTGATATCGCCGGTCGCAGCTTGTCCACGTCGCCTCCGCCTGCTGCAGCCGGCCCCCGGAGGGGCCCCCGGTCGGGCCCCTGTTTTATGTATTCCCCAGACAGGGGGCACTAAGCTGTTGCAGGCGGGCGGGGGAACGCGCGGAGCTGGGGTGATCAGAGGGCGTGCTAATCTGGGGGCCCCTGGAGGAACGGTTCTAATGGGGATTAGAGATTAAGCCCCTGGTCGGGCAGGCAGGCAGGCGGGCCCTCACGGTCCCCGAGGGCCACAAAGCTTTTATTTTTGGGGGGCCCGTGCTCGCTGGTCCCCTCGCATTATAAAAGAGACGTTAGGTTTATGGGGTGTTTTTGGGGTGATCCTGAATCTGGTTGTTCTGCTCTCTCTCCGGTAACGTTTTTTAATTCGACCGGACGTATGTTTTACTGTCAGGGTTTACGGTACCTTGATGCATTGCATAAACATAAACACACTACGGCTGAGTGAGTCTGACGCAGGTGTAATGAATGTGTGCTGAAGGGATTTTGAGGAGGTTCTGTGTGTTGGTTCACCATTCCAGTGGCATGACCACAAGGATCTGAAACGTCTGTCATCGCCGAGGCATTAAAGGCCCTTTGCCTCCGGATCAATCAGGCTCTAACAGGAGGACCAAAGCTGGGTAGCCCCGCCCATTCTGCCGGCGATTTGCGGTCGCCCCGCAGAAGAGTCTGGAGAAGGGCAATACATTTCTTTCTAGTTTCAATACCTTTTTGCGGGAGCCAATCGCCACGCTGGCTTTCCCCCCTGGCGCACTACTGGCTGGTTTAACAATTTGACGACAGGGAAGCGACGGCAAGCAGCCAATTGCGTACAGTCATTTGTAGACTGTAGATCGCACGTTGCAGACCAACGTGCGATCTACGATTGAGCTTGGTCTGGCAATAGCCAGGCTGGACCAACGCAGGGAGACTGATCTGTTATGAGCGGAGTCTCCCTGGCTGTTCTCTCTCTGCCAGTGGAGGGCAGGTGTCAGTCGTAGTAGAGGTGCAGTACTAGGGTCATCCAATCATCCCCTATTCACCCACCCATCCGACATCCATTCATTCATCCAGACACCATCATCCTCACATCTAACAAACCATCACCCATCCATCCTTCCATCTTATTCATGTTTTATACATTTATTATGCCTCAATAAACAAAAATGTACTAATATGGGCGTCTTCCAGGATGTATTCATCAACTGAATGAATTCCGTGAATACATTCAGTTCTTAGAAAAGATGTGCCCCATAAAAACGAAATAAATACAGAGTACCAGGCATCCTTCATCCAACAGCCCCCCCACCACGGGGGTGTATGAAATGGTTCACGTGCGCGCGGCGCGCGAGTGTGTGCGTGCGTGTGTGTGTTCTTCCAGATTACAGGCGTATAGATAAGGACGTCTGTGAAGGGAGAGGTCATAGGTTCCAATCCCAGCCGGGAGAGAGGCTACGGGTCAGAGGACGGAGATAAGGAGGCGCTCCCCCCCTCATCTCCAGCGAGGCACAAAGCAGATGATAGCAACCCGCTGGTTAGCCCCGAGATTAGAACCCAGGCCCCGAGATTAGAACAATACATCAAAACCACAAGATCTCCTGTGTAAGGATGATAGCGACGGTGTCCGGGTTTATCAACACATGAGGCACGTAGAGTAGCCTACCCGAGTACGGGGTAGCAGTAGTGGTGGTAGCAGTAGTAGTACTAGAAGGTATAGTAGTAGCTGTACTTGTAGCAGCACTTGTAGCAGTAGTAGTAATAGCTGTACCTGTAGCAGTGACAGTAGCTGTACTTGTAGCAGTACCAGTACGAGTACTATTACCAGGAGCAGTAATAGTAGTACTGTAGCAGTACTAGTAGCAGTAGCAGTATGAGCCCTAGCAGTAGCATTAAGAGACCTACCAGTAGCATTAGCATTAACAGTAGTATGAGCCCTAGCATTAGCATTAGCAGTAGTAGAGGTATAAGCCCTAGCAGTAGCATAAGCATTAGTAGCAGTATGAGCCCTAGCATTAGCATTGGCAGCAGTATGAGCCCTAGCAGTAGCATTAGCATTAACAGTAGTATGAGGCCTAGCATTAGCAGTAGTAGAGGTATAAGCCCTAGCAGTAGCATAAGCATTAGTAGCAGTATGAGCCCTAGCATTAGCATTAGCAGCAGTATGAGCCCTAGCAGTAGCATTAGCAGTAGTAGCAGCATGAGCCTTAGCCCTAGCATAGTAAAGCTTGGAGAAACAGAAGAGACGGCGGGCCAGCCCCCACATGTCACATGGTTCAGGTCGATGGATGCCATTGGTGGATTGGTATTGGTGAATTGATTGATGGTTGGTTGATGGTTGTGGTTGACTGATTGATGGTTAATTGATGTACCGGTTGATTGACTGTTGATTGATGATGGGTTCATTGAGGAATGGTTGACTGATTAACGATTCATTGATTGATTGATGGTTCTAGTTGATTGATGCCTGCTTGATTGGTTCATTAGTAAACAGAGGGGATTGATTGATCACTGGGATGATTGATTAGTGGTGCTGGTTAATTGACTGGTGTATTAATGGTACTGGGTCATTAATGGTACATTCCCAGGTTTGATGACTTTGTATTAAAATACATAAAAGATGAAACCTCACCAGCGATAATGAGAAGACGAAAAGATCTGGAGACGTTGTGACCATAGACCATGTAGTGGTGTCCCAGAGAGAGAGAGAGAGAGTGAGAGAGAGAGAGACAGAGCGAGAGAGAGACAGAGACACAGAGAGAGACAGAGACAGAGACAGAGAGAGAGAGAGACACAGAGCGTGCGAGAGAGACACATACAGAGAGAGACAGAGCGAGCTAGAGACAGAGAGACACACACACCCATACACACACACAGAGAAAGAGACAGAGAGATGGAGACACACAGACACACACACTAATTACAATCTGGCAACTGGGTCACCGGTTTTGTCTCTGAAGAGCCGTCGAGTCTCTGCGACGCGTGGATATGGAATTATGCTTTCCTTCCGACGAGAGATTGAACCTCTCGAACAATGTCTTAAAGCCTTCCTCCCCCTCCCCCACCTCTCTCCCCCTCCAACTGTTTATTCTTCCGAGTCGATTCCTACGCCTCTTGAAACCTGTCTTTACTTTAACTTCCATGACCTCGCCCTTCCGTTCTCCAACGTTCCCAGCAACAACAAACATGGAACGTCAAAAACAGCGTTTAACTTACGGTGGCTACAGAAGAGGTTTGTGGGGGAGCAGGAGATGGCAGATAGTGTGAAGAAACAGATAAGAATATAAACCGCAGAACAAAACAAATTACTAAATACTACCGGTGGCTAACTGCTGTTGGACAGTGTTTTCCCTTGACATGTCTCTCAGTCTACCCTTAACATAGCTGTAGTCCTATAACATAGCTGTAGTCCTACCCTTAACATGACTGTAGGTCTACCCTTAAGATAGCTAAATGCTACCCTTAACTAAGCTGTAGGCCTGTGGGCCTAACGCACTAAACCAGCTTTAACACACCGTTATGAAAAGGAAACAAACGTCTGAGTTCTGCTTGGTTTAGGGTGCACAGAAAACGGCAGTTCATTAACAAGGAAGAATACAAATTGGAATTTCATGTGTTTTTTACGGTTCCGTCTTTAATTGTGTCCTGAAATAATGGAGAGAAAAAAAAAGAAAAAAAAAGGACCCAAGTCGTGTAGTTTGTTCCAAGTTGGTCGGAAACACTCCTCTCCCTCCTCCTTTTGGCTGGTCGACTCAGGGACCCCCAGTCCTCCCCCCGCCCGTGATTAAAGGGAGAATTAGCGGGCGCCGGATCCCCGCTACAAATGAGCCCAACCTCTCCGGGGAGACCTGGCAAGACGCGGTTCCAATTATACCGCCAAATGAATCATTTTCTTATTGGGCGTCCTATAATTGTGGTGGGTATTGGGCCCGAGCAACTCAATTTGTCTCACATATTTGTTGGTCGTTGGGTAATAGAGTTGACAGAGCCAAGGGGGGGCAGGGACGGGGGGGGGGGGGAAACAAAAGGGGTGTGAGATGGATCCCCCCACTTTCTGTTTGATGTGCTTCATCCACGCTAAGACGGTTGATGTTTAAAGGGCTGACAAAATAAAACGCCGTTAATGGGACGCCATTGTCTCAGGATGATCCATCGCTCTCCGCCGGCGCTACGACTTTGTTCCGACCGGGGAGGAATTAACGAGGCCGCCGGTGACGTCATCGTCGTTATCCGTCTTCGGAGAGATTCGGGTTTGCGCGACGGAGAAATTAAATTAGCCCGGGAAACGTGATCCCGCTTCCCGTCGTTGGTGAGGCGCTGTCGGAGGGGTCAGAAAGACGTGTGACTCCTTGGTGCTTTTTACATTAGCTTTTATTGTCATGGTCATCAGGGTACAACATTGTAAATATAATCTCCAACCACAGTCCGGAAAATAAACATTTTAAAAAGTAACAGGGAACACAGTAACCTCAAACACAGTCGAACATGTTTGTCTGTTTGGCAGCTTTAGTTCAGCATTTAGTTCAACGTCATTTTTCAGTAGTTTGTTAAAAAGTATATTTTCTTCCATCATAATAAGGTTTTAGTTTGCTTGTCCACGTTTCTTCGCAACTCTCGATGTCATATCGTTTCTAGCAAGTCAGTATTTAAAAAAAGAAAAAACTAAAGTTAAACATGCAAACGTATCAGTAAACTAAATGAATTACTCAGAAAGTATGAACCAGTTAAGTTGTACAAACCAGGTGTACTGGTCCAGCAAACCTGACAAAGCGGACCAATAATTGAATCACTTTTAGTAAAAAAATAAACGACACAAAAACATTGAGAAAATTAAACTCAAAAAAGTGTGAACCTTTTTAAGACTGTTTCTGGAATCAAGTCCCAATCACTTGAGAACTTAGCCTGAATGTTTCTGCAAGTTGTTTCACATGAAAACTTCCTTTCTAGTTCACAACTCTGAGGAAGTGTGTGTGTGTGTGTGTGTGCATGTTAATGTGTGTGATTGTGTGTGTCTGTAAGTGTTTGTGCGTGTGCATGTTAGTGTGTGTGATTGTGTGTGCACGCGACTGTGTGTAAATGTGAATACGTTTGCGGGTTAATGTGTGTGTGTGTTTGAGGGTGTGTTTTTGCATGTGAGAGTGTGTGTGCATGTGATTACGTGTGTGTGTGTGTGTTTGCTTTTGAGTGTGCGTGTGTGTGTGCACGTGAGTGTGCGTGTGTGTGTGCACGTGAGTGTGCATGTGAGTGTGCACGTGAGTGTGTACGTGAGTGTGCATGCATGCGAGTGCGCGTGTGTGCGTGTGCGTGTGTGTGTGCAAGCCGTGGCGCTGACGTTGGAGGCCAGACGAGGGAACAATGAGCAGTAAAGTGCACCAACAGCAGCCTGCACGCTCCTGTGGCGGGCTGTGGGTCACGCGTGTGTTACTGTGTGTGTGTGTGTGTGTGTGTGTGTGTGTGTGTGTGTGTGTGTGTGTGTGTGTGTGTGTGTGTGTGTGTGTGTGTGTGTGTGTGTGTGTGTGTGTGTGTGTGTTTCTAAGACAGAAGTGACAGCTGCCATTCCGTGTGCAGCGGGTGCTACCTCGCTAATGCTGCTAGTGGGAGGGGGGGGGGGGCTGCTCCGGCCCCCACTCCCTGCTGGGAGTCCTCTGTCCATCTCTTAAAGCAAACCACCTCCTCTCCTCCCCCTCCAACCCCCTTTCCTCCACCTCCTTCTTCCACCACCCCCTACCCTCCTCCGGTCCCCTACCTTCATTGGCCTGGCCCACCCCGCCCCTCTGCCCCTGCCCCCCCCCCCCCCCCCCCCCACTGTGCACCCCATGTCGGAGCACCCTCATTAAGTGCATCCGAACAAGGTGTGCAAATCCTATATTTTTTGCAGTAAAGTCGTCGGCCCGTTGTCGACCAATCACGGAGCCGATGTCCCCAGTAAACGTACCGTCAGAGTATTAAGGTTCGGGGTTTGTTTAGGGATGACCCCGACGTACCAGAACCCCCGTCTTTAACTCACCGTGGTCAACTCAGCCCACATTAAGGAACGAAACGGGACGATTCTAATTCTGAGCCGTAGTCGTAAATCGTATGTAAACGGGGTCAGAACACGCCAAACGTGACGCGCCACACGCTAGTGTTTAGGTCTCTACGGTTTCCTGTTTTCCCTTATATTAACTATAGCTTAACGGTTCAACGCGCACACATACGCATTGTCAAACGGAAATGTACACAGAAAAGTGTTAAAACTGACATCTGTCATTTCACCACACTCTCCCTCCCTCCCTCCCTTCACCTCCCCCGCCTCCCTCCCTCCTCCCCCCCCTCCCTCCCCCTGGAGATAAGTGTGAATCATAGCCGGCGGCTTCATGGCTACCCCTGGCGTGCGCCGTGGGGCTGTGGCGATGGCTCCTCCAATTACCCCCAGACTCCAGCGGGGGGCGTCGCGGTCATTGGGAGACGGGCTGGGGCAATGTGGGGGGGGGGGGGGGGGGGGGGGAGACGGGAGGAGAAAGAGGGAGAGGAGAGAGGATGGAGAGAGGAGAGCTGGGAGGAGTGGGGAGAGAGAGACAGAGATGGAGAGAGGAGCGATGGGAGAAGAGAGAGGATGGAGAGGGGAGGGGGAGGGGGAGGAGAGAGAGGATGAGAGGGGAGGGGGAGGGGGAGGGGAGAGAGGGGAGCAAAGAGGCAGAGATGGGAGGAGGGAGGGGAGGGACGAGAGGGAGGGGGGGGGGGGGGGGGGGGAAGAGAGCGAGGGAGAGGGAGGGGGTCTCTCGGCCCCTCTAGGTGGAGGACGAGGTCTCCATGGTGGACAGGATGCGTACGACCTCGGCCCGCTGCGTGGGGGAGATGTGCTGGGTCATGTGGACGATAGAATCCATGGCAACCTCAGGGTTGGCTTGGACCAGGCTGGGGGGGGGGGGGGGGGGGGGGCACAGGGAGGGAATGAGGTCATGACCCTTCCTTCGCATCCATTCATCCTCCAACTTAAAGCGAATGAAAAGTCTTCTGAACATATTCTGCTGAGAGATTAATACACTTGTAGACCAATACAATAATTGATTAGGATTATTTCACGTTTTGTGCTTTAGTGAGGCAAATGTTCCTTTACCACGACAACACTGCCTTTCAAATGTTAAAGTTTGAGATAAACTCTTAAATAAATGATGATGAGAAAGATCAACCCCATGTTGATCTGGAAGGTCTCTGATGTCAGGTAGGGTGCGTGCGTGTGTGTGTGTCTGTGTGCGTTTGTGCGTGCGTTACCTGCGTATCTGCTTGAGGATGTGGTCTCTGCGGATGTACTTGATGTTCTCGTCGACGACAGACCGCGCCCCCTCCTCCTCCGCCAGCTGCCTCTCCAGCCAATCAACCACCTCCTCGTTATCATCCCACAGGTAGGCCTGCACACAACCCGCAGCCAATCAATTAATCAATCAATACATCAATACATCAATACATCAATCAATCAATACATCAATCAATCAATCAATCAATCAATACATCAATACATCAATACATCAATACATCAATCAATCAATCAATAGATCAATCAATCAATCAATCAATCAACCACCTCCTCGTTATCGTTTGTTTAAGGTAGGCCCTCAGTAGACAATCAATTGTTAAGATCAATCAATCGATCAATCAAATAAATGTATTATTCATTCAAATCAATCATAGTTCTGGTAAAGAAATAAACGACATGAAACCATTAAAAATAAATATTTATATAATGGATACCGCTACAACCATTACTACCACTGCTAACTACTGCTAAGGTCCTACTAGCTAAACCCGCTAGTGAGGAGGACGCCAGTATGGCGAGGTCCTGAGCGCTCACTAAGCGGGCTTCAGCAGGCTTAGGCCCTGGTGGCGGACGCCTGCTCTCAGGTCCAGAGAGCCTCAGGACTACAGAATACCTTTACTGTGAAAGAACAGCATTCAAACTGATAAACGCTTTTATTGTGAGGGAAATATTGTCCTCTTCACAACACAACACAACAAACCATTATTTAAAATAAACAATGGAGTGCTTTTGTTGCCTGGCCCCAACGGAGGGAAGGAAGAAAAGAAAAATGAATATTCATCCATTTCTGAAACCTCCGATATTAAACAAAGCCAGGATTAGCGTCCATTTTACAGGGAGGGGGGGGGGGAGGGGTCGGGGTGTGTGCGTGTGAGTGTGTGTGTGTGTGTGTGTGTTCGGGGGGGCATTCAACGTCTCTCTTTATGAGCGCCTGGACTTGAGGTCCGGCAGAACCCTTAATGCCCGTATTAATCATCTCTAATCTGTTTGCTTTTAATTAAGAAACAGCGTGTTGCCGTGCTATCTGCCCCAGCCAGCCCGGTGATTAATGACGCCGGGGCACATCACTGGAGCCCCGGCAGCCAATGGGAGGCCTGCTTCTTAATAGTCCTCAGACAGAAAGACTGGGGACGGCTAGCCCTAGCTCTGCGGCTAGCCCCCGGGGCGCTAACCGCCTCCGATGGACCCCTTCCACCTCCAGGGTCCCTATTCATTGACGCTCGTATCTCGGTTTGGATCAATAGGACTCGATATAATTCCACCAACGTTCCTGCCCCTCTGTTGCGCCCTGCGGTCATGTGATGGTAGACTAGACGTGGGTTTCTTGGAAAACTGAGGACCAAGAGACGTGGTCCCCACTTATTGTTTGTTGTAGGTCTTGGCGCTTAAAAATAGTACTTGTGTAGCATCTTATCCTAGCTATCTTTGTTGTATACGTCTAGAGTCCCCACTATTCAGAGTCCCCTCAAACAGGCCTAGAATGAGGTTCAATCAAGCTTAGAGTTAGAGGAACTCATGTTCTTCACAAATTGGCCTTGGCTGATTTGGGACGTTTTGCAATAACCCAAACCAAGAGATGTGTGTATAATTAGAATGTGACAAAAAACTCTGAAATCGTTACCATAATGCTAATCCTGAAGCCATGATTATATTGTAATGATTATATAAGTCAAACATTGGCCCAGTTAATTAACCCGTTTCCCTTTGGCTGATATTACATTAAATAATGAGTCATTATTGCTGAAATAAAGTATGAATATGATCTACAAATGTAAAATTGTTTAACTAAGTAAGAACAAGAAACAAAAATAGTCATCATCACATCTCTTTAGGTGAGTTTACATCTGTAAACCCTTTAGACTGTGAAGACAGACAGACAGACAGACAGACAGACAGACAGACAGACAGACAGACAGACAGACAGACAGACAGACAGACAGACAGACAGACAGACAGACGGCCAGTCTCACCTTGACGGTGCCCTCGGCCTCGACGAACCAGCGCCGTAGCATGGCCTGCACCTGTCCGTCGGTAAGCTCGTTGTTGGCCGCGTGGATCTTGCCCTTCACCGTGTCCTCCAGCAGGAGCCGCCGCAGACGCCAGTAGAAGAACTGCCGCGAGGTCGGCCACTCCAGGATGTCCTGTCGGAGAGGATAGCTTTATTAGCATGGAGGCTAACAGATAAACGCCCGCTAGGCTGGCGCGGACGCGGATAAACACATAAAGTTTGTTCACTGGGGGCTGACCAACGGAGAATGGTTTTGTACGCATTGAGGCTAACAAACAAATAACAGTTTTGTTAACGTGGGTGCTAACAAACTAATAAACTGTTTTACTAGCGTAGACAAAAATAGCCAAACCTTTATGGTGGTTTTTGTTAGCTAGGTGCTAAAAAACCAATAAACAGTTTAACTGGCGTACACAGAAACAACCAAATCATTTGTGTTGGTTTTTGTTAGCGTAGATACGAACAAACAGGTCTGCATCAACGCTAAAAAAAACTGACAAATAACCGTTTCATCAGCTTGACAAAATTACAATTTCGTTTCTGTAGTTGGGAGTAAATGCCCCATGTCCTGATAGCGTAGCGATGGTTGGAACTGTGGAAAGTTATTCTATTGTTCTAACGGAAATATTTCCCATCAGCGCTTAATTTTAACTGATCAGAAAACTAAAGAAAGTCTTTATCCCCCTCAGTTATTGCAGAATCTAATACCAACTGCAGCAATGAGTATTAGGCAATGAAGTGGAAGACATTTATATGAATATACATATAAGAGAGAGAGAGAGAGAGAGAGAGAGAGAGAGAGAGAGAGAGAGAGAGGAGAGAGAGGAGAGAGAGAGAGAGAGAGAGAGAGAGAGAGAGAGGAGAGAGAGAGAGAGAGAGAGAGAGAGAGAGAGAGAGAGGAGATGAGAGAGAGAGAGAGAGAGGAGAGAGAGAGAGAGAGAGAGAGAGAGAGAGAGAGAGAGAGAGAATGGCCGCCCGAGGCAGGTCTGTGGTTGCCGGGGCGATGGACCAGGGTCATCGCGTGATAATTAGAACAACACATCCCGAGCCTCAGAGGAATGCGGGATTGGCTAGGAATATTTCCCCTCGGCCAATCACAGATCAGCGTGGATAACAGAAGGTAGCGCCTTGTTTTCATGACACAACGCAGGAAGTTAAACAGAGATTATAAGTGTGGGAATAAAGGTAAGTCAGTCGACCCATCAGGGGTCAGTCTGTGTCAGCAGGAGAGTTGTTCGGGTGTTCGACTCCCAGCGGGAAGGCTCTGGGTTCAAAGGTCAAGATGTCTAACATTAAGCTGCTTAACAAACCAGCATTTCATAAAGTAAATGAATGGGTTGATCGCATGAAAGTGTATGTTAATGAAGTTAAATCTTACAAAGTGATGATATGTAAAAGTATTAGCCGTTGGAATAATTGACACACTGGATCAAACCTGGTGAACAAACGACTTATTCTAAGCTTTTGAAAAATGTTTTTAAATGCTGCATCACCGAAACCGCTCCTCAGAGGCCATCTGACATCATCAGCTCGAACCATGATGTCCCGTCCAGAGAGGAAGTGATGCAACGTCCAGACAGACAGGAAGTGATGTCACGTCTAACAAAGGTAGTGTCTCCTCTCACCCTGATAGCCCGCGCCGTCCGTTGTAATACCATGTATACAACAATAGTGTAATCTATATCTCAGTCTCACCGTGATGACGCCCTTCTCCTGCATGCGTCCGGGCGTGTCGTGGAGGTCGGCGAACTGCACCGCCACCTGGTGGTAGATGGGCAGCAGGAACTCCTCGCGCTCCTTCAGCTTGCCCTCCAGCTCCTTCCTCTCGACGGGGTTCAGCTCGGGGGTCCCTGCGGGGAGAGAGTCCGAGACACTTCCTTCAGTGGGGAGACGGGAGACAACATGTGGTCGATGGTCATTCGGGTATTCCGTTCAGTTTCACTCGGCGCAGTTTTAACTCAGACAAACGTGATTTATTATTTCTTTCTTTTTACTGCGCTTTAAGGGGACCTTGAGGGTGCAATAAAAACATACTAATTCTTATATTATTATTCTTATATTATTATCTCTATTATTCTTATGTCATGTGAATGTACCGCTATTTACTACATCGCCGTGGTGCAGCACTCTCATCAGCACCAGTTTGGATTGGACGCTCTGAAGTCGCTTGGATCAAAGCGTCTAAACGTAAACAACGCACGACTCTCACACGGCTGTGTGAGTTAAACACAGCCGTCCGTCAGTCTGCCCGTCCGTCCGTCCGTCCGTCCGTCCGTCCGTCTGTCCATCGCTCACAACACCCATCCACGGGTTCCCCCTGAACCGCCTCTCACTAACTGCTACGCACACGCACACACACACACACACACACACACACACACACACAGACACACACACACACACACTAAAAATAACGCACTGCTGACCAAAGCACCGGCCTGCTGTCAGCAAAGGAGAGTGATTTCTGTCAATTCGCCAATTGGTGAGACCTCCATACCCCCACCTCCACCCCCAACCCCTACCCCCACCTCCACCTCCACCCCCACCTCCAACCCCACCCCCACCCCCACCCTAGCTGAGATCGCCTCCAGCCCCCAACGAGCCCACACAGCACCCCCACCTCCCAGGAGCCCAGGGGAGGAATCGATAGGTGGGGAGGGGAGGGCGGAGGTGGGGGGGGGGGGGGTGGAGGAGGGGGTGGAGGAGGGGGGGGGGGGTGGAGGGGGGGGTGGTGCTAGATGATGAGGGCAGGCTGAGGATTGATCCCAGGCTGTGATTGACACCTCCAGAGCTGTGAAGATCATACCATCCAACGGAGATAAAAACAAGTGCCCCACCCCCCCTCCCCCTGACGGGGGGGTGAGGGGGGAGGCAATCTTTGACGGCTTTTCATTTTGGCGCTGGCGTTGTCAAGACATTTTTAAACGATTGTATTTGTTCTTAGTGTCACATATTTGAGTCCAAAACTGGCAACTCCTGTGTTCATTGTTGATTATTTTCTATTTATATTGTTATTCATATTTTATATTCAATTAAAAGGTTTTTTCTTACTTGGGCCTTGATGAAAGGCGCTATACAAATCAAATTATTTTTTTATCCTAATTGTGTATCTTAACCAAAGTCCCAACTTCCAGCCTGGTTTGGGGTTTCGGGGAGGTCTGCTGAACCCATCGGAGGACCTCAGGACCTCCGCTAGCCGGGGTCTGACGCCTTCTGAGACGCTGCGGTGAGCAGTGCAAGGCCCCCGGTGGACTAACCCAGCCGCTCGGACAGGCCGGTGTAGACGGGGTCCACCCTCCTCATGGTCTTCACCAGGTCCTTCCTCCTGAACTTGATCTCCACCGTGCCCTCGGCCTCCAGAACGCCGCCCCTGGGGAGAGGAGAAGGTGGAGGTCAGTGACAGACAGGAGCACCGCACAACGACAACAGACGACAACCAAGACAACAACAAACGACAACCCGAAACAAGACAACTAAACCACAGCACAACAACAACAGACGACAACCAAGACAACAACAAACGACAACCCGAAACAAGACAACTAGACCACAGCACAACAACAGCAGACGACAACCAAGACAACAACAAACGGCAACCCGAAACAAGACAACTAGACCAGAGCACAACAACAACAGACGACAACCAAGACAACAACAAACGACAACCCGAAGCAAGACAACGAGACCACAGCACAACAACAACAGACGACAACCAAGACATCAACAAACGACAACCCGAAACAAGACTGTTGGGTAAACAAGAAAACACTAAAAAACAACTAGAACACAGCAAAACAACAACAAACGACCAAAACAACAAACAACAACCAATACAAGTCTGTTGGGTAAACAAGAACACCAAAATAACAACCGGCAAACACAACCAGAAACACCAAAACAACAACCAGAATACAACCAAATACACCAAAACATCAAACAACATAACACAACAACCATAGCACAACAACCATAACACAACCAAATGCACCATAACAAAACCAAATACACCATAACACAACCAGATTCACCATAACACAACCACCACACAACCAGATACACCACAACCATCACACAACCAGATCCACCATAACACAACCAGATACACCACAACCATAACACAACCAGATACACATAACACAACCATAACACAACCAGATACACCATAACACAACCAGATACACCATAACACAACCAGATACACAATAACACAACCAGATACACCATAACACAACCATAACACCACTATAACACCACCCCATTGGTTCAGCAGGGGTGTGGGCGGTCTCTCGGCGGGGCTCACCGGCTGTCCTTGTCAGCGTACATCTCCATGTGGCGGGGGTTGATGGTGGGGTCGATGACCACCCAGGACCCCCCGCGGAGCTCCGCCTGGGGGGGGATGTACACCAGCACGGGCTGCCGGTACTCCCGCAGCCCATCCACGATGTACGCCCCGAACTTCAGCACCTGGTCGTACATGTCTGGGGGGGCAGAGAGACAGGGTGGGGGTCAGGGTGGGGGTCAGGAGGTCAGGGTGGAGGTCAGGGAGGGGTCGGGGAGGATGGAGGTCAGGGTGGGGGTCAGGAGGTCAGGATGGGGGTCAAGAGGTTAAGGTGGAGGTCAGGAGGTCTGGAGGTCATGGTGGAGGTAAGGGTGGGGGTCAGGAAGTCAGGGCGGGGGTCAGAAGGACAGGGTGGGGGGCAGGAGGTCAGGGTGGAGGTCAGGGGGTCAGGGTGGGGGTCATGGGGGGAAGTCAGGGTGAAGCCGCATTCGTACCCTTCATGCCCCCGGAGAAGCCCCTCCAGTTGGCGAACACCATGAGAGGCAGGCCCTCGCGGTTCAGGTCCTTGATGGCCTGGGCCGTCTTGAAGGCCGAGTCGGGGAACCACACCTGGCCCGCCTGCTGGATGACCTGCAGGGCCGATCAATAGGGCGTCAACACACAGCCACACCGCGATCCCTTATCAATGACCCGTACAATCAATACACAGCCACACCGCGATCCATAATCAATGACCCGCACAATCAATACACAAACCACACCACGATCCCTTATCAATGACCCATACAATCAATATAAAATCCATTCAAAATCAATTCCCCGATCCCACAGTAATCAATACAGAATCAATACACGATCACACAATCAATACAGAATCAATAACCGATCAAACAATCAATACCCTGTTCAGATCAATAACCATGAATATCTGACCCATACCCAATCACACAACCCGATCAATTGCAGAAGATGTGTGTGAGTGCGCGTGCGTGTGCGTGCGTGCGTGCGTGCGTCCAGCTCTTACCTTGGCCTCAGAGTCCAGGTTGGCCGGATCAGCTGGGATGGTCAGCTCTACCGACCTGGTCTCCACGGCAACCACTCCGGTAGGGATTCCTCCCAACCTTTATTTAAAACATCACACGTTACAAACCTACGTGACAAACACCAACACCTCACACACACACACACACAAAGACAGATATTCTCTCTCTCACACACACACACACACACACACACACACACACACACACACACACACACACACACACACACACACACACACACACACACACACACACACACACACACACACACACACACACACACACACACACAGATTCTCTCACACACACACACACACACACACACACACACACACACACACACACACACACACACAACACACACACACCACACACACACACACACACACACACACACACACACACACACACACACACACACACACGGGGTGGGGGGGGGGGGGGGGGGGGGGGGGGGGGGGGGGGGGGTGCAGCCTACCGGGCGCGGCCCACCACCACGCTCTGGGCCCACGGCTGCATGATCTCCATGAAGGAGCCCTGGTCGAAGAAACCACTCTGCCAGGAGCCCTTAGGGGCTGGGGGAGGAGCAGGGGGGGGGGGGAGGAGGAGAGGGAGGAGGAGAGGAGGAGGAGGAGGAGAAGAGGAGAGGAGAAGAGGAGGAGGAGGATTAGAGGAGGTGGAGGAGGAGAGGAGGAGGAAGAGGAGGGGAGAGGAGGAGGAGGAGGAGAAGAGGAGGAGGGGAAGAGGAGGAGGAGGAGGAGAGGGAGGAGGAAGAGGAAGAGGAGGAGAGGGAGGAGGAGCAGGAGGAGGGGGAGGAGGAGAAGAGGGAGGAGGAGGAGAGGGAGGAGAGAGAAAGAGGAGGAGGAGGAGCAGAAGGAGAAAAATAATAAGAGTTACTATTTCTGACTATGTTGTCATTGGACAGACACTTTTATCCAGAGTGATACAGACCATTAAGGAGCAGGTCAGGGTTAAGCGGCGTTTTGCTGAAATGGGGCTCTTTAAAACCCAAACCCTAGACAGCCCCTTTAACCAGGAGACCTGGAGGTAAACAGGCTCCTTCAACCCAGGCCTGTGGAAGGGGGTCTTACACTGACTGGGGCGTCCGGACAGCATCCAGCGGGGGTCGTAGGGGGCCTTGGTGGGGATGAACTCGATCAGCCGGTCGATGGGGTCCTTGGCGCTGAGAATGGGCCCCGGGCTGGCGTTAGTCTGGAGACGCAGGAGTCAGAATCACACAGAAATCACACAGAGAAATCACACAGAAATCATACAGAGAAATCACACACAGAAATCACCATCTGTATTGTATTTGTGATTTGTTGAATGAAAAATAGAGCAAATGTAAAAATACAAAAGCAACTATAATTGGATATTAAATAAATTAAACAGGTAATTTCATCTAACAATAATATATATTTGTACGGATATACCAATAGTAGTAGTAGGACTCATAACTTACATTTCTGCATTACCTTGCGTCACTAATTTGCAATAAAAAATTCCAAATTCCAAAATTTTTATCACAATTGTGTGTTTAGTCTACGAATGTCTAGTTTGAGCTGGATTCTGTGGTTCTAACGTATTCAAACTGTGACCCCCTGGTCCCGGTCCTCACCTTGGGCATGTAGGACAGCCACTGCAGGAGGGTGAAGACGCCCTCGAAGTCATCGCACACGGTGGAGTGGGTCACACCGTTGTTGTGCATGATCTGGATCCCCCCCAGCTGGTTGTTTGACGTGTACACCTCGCTGCCCAGAACCTGGAGAAACATAAATAAATACGTTAAATATCATATACCACGACATAACAGAACACACACACCTCCCTGCCCATGACCTATAATACATATGATATCACGTACCATAACATAACATAACACACCCCTCACTGCACAGTACATATTTGTAAAACTATCTGCCAAGTATCTGGTCAAACACAAATATGACACATTATGATATCATACAATATAACATAATTAACACCCCTCTTCCCAGCACAGGGTGTCAAAAACAAATCTGGTATTATGATGTAATATAATGCAGAACTCCCTGACTCAGAGCAACTAAAACACAAACAAAACCTCCAAATGTAGATTTCAAATAATACAATTCAAACGCTGCATACAAAATGCATTGCATTACAGCAACACATTACATTTTAGTTTTGCTTGAGCTGTCTGTGACAGACACACACACAGTGTGTGTGTGTGTGTGTGTGTGTGTGTGTGTGTGTGTGTGTGTGTGTGTGTGTGTGTGTGTGTGTGTGTGTGTGTGTCAGGTTGAATAACGCACGACAACGAGAGTACTACACAACTCCTGCTGTGTAAAGAACTGCCTCTGTGCGCTAGCTAGCTATAATATAAACCAACCAGCTAGCTATAAACCAACTCCGTCTCAAAACGCACATGAACAGCCGGCAGGTTACAAACATAAAGACTGAGAGACAGAGGGAGACAGAGAGAGAGACAGAGAGAGAGACAGAGAGACCAAGAGATAGAGTGAGGCAGAGAAAGAGAGACAGAGAGACAGAGAGAGAGGCCGAGAGAGAGTGAGACAAAGAGACAGAGAGACAGAGAGAGAGAGAGAGAGAGAGGCCGAGAGAGAGTGAGACAAAGACAGAGAGACAGAGAGAGAGACAGAGACAGAGAGAGAGACAGAGACAGAGAGAGAGTGAGACAAAGACAGAGAGACAGAGAGAGAGACAGAGACAGAGAGAGAGTGAGACAAAGACAGAGAGACAGAGAGAGAGAAAGAGACAGAGAGAGATACAGAGCAGGACAGAGAGAGAGCGACCAAGAGAGAGTGAGAGAGTGAGACCGAGAGAGCGAAATAGAGCGAGACATTAAGAGAGTGAGACCAAGAGAATGAGAGCGAGAGAGTGAGACTGAGAGAGCGAGATAGAGCGAGACCTAAGAGTGAGACCAAGGGAGTGGGAGCGAGAGTGAGACAGAGAGAGTGAGATAGAGCGAGACCGTAAGAGATTGAGACCAAGAGAGAGTGAGACCGAGAGAGTGAGAGCGAGAAAGAGGCGGTGAGACAGTGAGACGGAGGGAGAGCGAGACCGAGAGAGAGAGTGAGGGCGAGGGAGAGGGCGAGCGAGCGAGAGGTCACTGGGGAGGATCAGTGTTCTCTCCTTCCTCCCTCCTCTCGGTCATCATTTACTTTCTTTATCACCGCTAACGTCGGCCGCGCCGCCACAAATCTGCAGCGCGCCGCTAAAGCTGTCAGCCGGCCGGCCGGGGCCCCGCGCTCACCTTGACACGCACACCCTGCTCCACCTCCCCATCCCTCTACCCCACCCTGCTCCACCTCCCCGTCCCTCTACCCCACCCTGCTCCACCTCCCCATGCCTCTACCCCACCCTGCTCCACCTCCCCATCCCTCTACCCCACCCTGCTCCACCTCCCCATGCCCTCTACCCCACCCTGCTCCACCTCCCCATGCCCTCTACCCCACCCTGCTCCACCTCCCCATCCCTCTACCCCACCCTGCTCCACCTCCCCATGCCCTCTACCCCACCCTGCTCCACCTCCCCATCCCTCCTACCCCACCCTGCTCCACCTCCCCATGCCCTCTACCCCACCCTGCTCCACCTCCCCATCCCTCTACCCCACCCTGCTCCACCTCCCCGTTCCTCCTACCCCACCCTGCTCCACCTCCCCATGCCCTCTACCCCCACCCACGAGACCTCCCCCGCCTCCTCCACCCCACCCACCGAGACCTCCACCATCTCCTCTACCCCCACCCACTGAGACCTCCAACCACTGGGACCTCCACCCCAACCACGAGACCTCCACCTCCCCCACCTACGCTAGGTACGTGGTAGGTATGTGTATGTGTGTGTGTGACCTCCCCCGCCCTCCTCTACCCCCACCCACCGAGACCTCCACCCACTGGGACCTCCACCCCCCCACCTCCTCTACCCCACCCTCCTCCACCCCCCCCTCCTCCACCCCCCCCGCCTCCACCACCCCCACCCACCTCCACCTCCCCCACCTCCTCTACCCCACCCATCGAGGCCTCCGACCCCCCGCCTCCTCCACCCCCACCCACGAGACCTCCACCGTCACCTCCACCCCCCCACCTACGCTAGGTACGTGGTAGGTATGTGTGTGTGCATGTGTGTGTGTATGTGTGTGTAGTAGCTGTACAGCTCTGTCTATACTGTGTATGAGTGTGTGTGTGTGTATGTGTGTGTAGTAGCTGTACAGCTCTGTCTGTACTGTGTATGAGTGTGTGTGTGTGTATGCCTGTGTAGTAGCTGTACAGCTCTGTCTATACTGTGTATGAGTATATCACAGCTCACTGGGCTATGTGCAGTTAGTCTCAGACCTAACAAACAAAAAAAAGAAAGAAAGCCTGATCCCGGACTGTAGTTTGGGTTGAAACATTCCCGACCCTTCCAAGTAACAACTTTTTCCCGAATAATGTCTGTTTGCCGCCATGTATGCTTATTGTAACCCTGAGTGACTCCCTCCACCAAACACCACTTTAAAAACTCATTTACAGCCCACAGGAAGCCCCCCCCCCCAGCCCCCAGCGTCTCCCTGTGATTGGCTATCACCGGCTCTCTGTTCTCATCATGGACGTCTAATGGGAGAGTTGATTTAAAAACCACCGCAGCTTGTTACAAAGGAGAGGAGGACGAGGAGGAGGAAGAGGAGAGCTGCAAATGGATATGTCATCATTGATCTATTTGCATGTTTTGTCATGTCGCAAATTTGTCACGTAATTTGGAGAGGAGTCGCGTTAATGGACTGATGAGTAAATGGAGGAGACATGCACGAGGAGCACGCAAGCACGCACGCACGGCACGCACGCACGAACGGCACGCAGACACACACACACACACACAGACACATTCAAACATATGCAGCTAAACACACACACACACACACACACACGCACACTCATGCACGCAAAGTAAACACACGCATGCACACACATTCAAACATATGTAGCTAAACACACACACACACACACACACACACACACACACACACACACAGAGAGACAAAAACAATCTGTCTCAGCAAAACTTTCATTTTGATTAGGAACAAATGATATGGGTGCAGGAGGCTGCGCCGCGGCCCCGAGCTATTTCTATGCAAATAACAACTGCCTGTTCTCTTTCAATTATAGCAGGCTGACTGACAGGCAGCGCGCAGGCAGACAGTCAGAGAGAGGCAGACGGGCAGGGAGAGAGAGAGAGAGAGAGAGAGAGAGAGAGAGAGAGAGAGAGAGAGAGAGAGAGAGAGAGAGAGAGAGAGAGAGAGAGAGAGAGAGAGAGAGAGAGAGAGAGAGAGAGAGAGAGAGAGAGAGAGAGAGAGAGAGAGATACAGACAGGTAGACAGACAGGCCGGGAGAGGGAGAGAGGGACACTGGCAGGGAGAAAGAGGGAGACGGGCAGGGAGAGAGGCAGAGGCAAGCTGAGAGGCCGAGTGAGAGAGAGACGGGCGAGAGAGAGAGATGGAGGGAGGGAGGGAGGGAGAAAGAGAGAGAGGGAGGGAGACAGAGACAGAGAGACAGAGAGACAGAGAGAGAGAGAGAGAGAGAGATATGTACAGACATGCAGGCAGAAAGGCATAGAGAGAAGAGACAGGAAGGCAGATAGGGGACGGAGAGGGAGACAGGCCGACAAACAGAGAGACAGGCAGGCAAGCAAACTGGCCTGAACACAGACAGGCAGAGAGAGAGCGACAGAGAGGCAGACAGACAGGCAGGCAGGCCGGTAGCCAGCCAACCAGCCAGCCAGCCAGCCAGAAAGGCAGACAGACAGGCAATCAGACAGAGAGCCAGCAAGGGCAGGTAGAGATGCAGCCATGCAACCAGCCAGCCGGGCAGCCAGGCGGAGCAGCCCTTAGGGGGAGGGCCGGGGGGGGGGGCCTGACCAGCCGGAACCAGCCGCCGTGATGTGATGTGAAGTGTGTACTCCATTACAAACCCCATCTCCTTTGATTTAGACGTCGGCCCTCCGCCCGTGTTTGTGTGTATTTGTGTGTGTTTGTGTGTGTGTGTGTGTGTTTGTGTGCGCTGTGTGAAGGCGCGACCACAATGGCTCTGGGCCCGCCGTCGCTCCTCTCAGTACGAACAACAAAACCACAGCGGAAAATAACCAGCGCTCTCCTGTTCTGGGACAAACCAACGTCGGGCTTGACGACGGTGGCGATCGGGGGCCTGACTACACTCTTGTTTAATTACTTATGATCGATATTTAAGTTGTGACGTCACAACATCCAGACGTTCCCACTCATACTTCTCTAAACGTGGCATCGGGTTATACTTCAGGTTTGCAGTCCTGTCTTCTATCTCCCGATGGCCAGTGTTTGAAGACCTCCTGCTTAACCAACGCAGTCCAGTGCAGAGGAGGTGTCTGTCCAGCGTTATTAAGCGGTCAGGAGCGTTGGTCTGGTCTCCACAACGCCGCACTGCTGCAGAACACCAGGCCGTCCACTCCACTGCACACCCCCCCCTACTGGGGCTTGAGTGGGACTGTGTCTGTCTTAGTGAGTGTGTGCGCGTAGTCGTGTGTGTGTCCGTAGTCATGTGAGTGAGTGGGTGAGCGTTTATGTGTGCGGGTGCGTGAGTGTGACCGTGTGAAATTATGCGTGTGTGGTGATGTGAGTGTGAATGTGCGTGCGTGCGCGTGTGTGGTTGCGTGTATGCATGAAGGTGCGTGTCGTGAATGTGAGTGCGAGTGTGTGCATTACGTGTGCGTGTGTGTGTGCGAGTGTGTACCTTGTTGAGCGCGCCCGCACCGGTCAGGATGATGTGGGAGTTGTCCACCTGGATGGTCCTCTGGCCCAGACGCACCAGGTACGCCCCGATGCCAATGGCCCGGCACGTCACCTGGGAGTGAGAGGGTGAGGGGGTGAGAGGGTGAGAGGGTGAGAGGGAGAAGGAACGAAAGGAGGAGGATGAGAGGGTGAATTCATTAAATAATCAGAATGAATGAAGAATAAGTGTGTGACTGGGTGTGAATGAGTGAATGTATGACTGAATGAGTGAGTGAATGTTCGTCAATCAATGGGTGCAGGTATTAGTGAATAAGTGTGAGCTATCTTTGTTGTCTACGGTTAATGGGTTTACCTAGTGATTGTTAGTGCTTAGCACTTAGTTGTATGAACAACCTTACTACCGACAGCGATTTATTGTCGTTTCTCTTACTTCTGACAAATGCACTGATTGTAAGTCGCTTTGGATAAAAACGTCTGCTAAACGCCCTAAATAAATATAGATGTAAACGTGTGTGAATGGGTGATTTGTTTACTCTACGTCTGAGGGTTGAATATGTTTTTACCATACATACCCCATACAGAAATCACAATACTGTAGTAACCAGGTTTGAATTAAAACAGGAGAGGTGGCGTGTGGATGAATGAGCGTATGAACGTTATGAAGGTATGAATAGAGTTGTGCTCCTCACCAGGTTCATGGTGATGATCTCGTCGTAGGCCAGGGACGACTCTCCAGCGATCATCCCAGAGCCCTTCAGGTTCTCCACCCCCAAACCCTCCTCCTTACCGATGATGTCTGTGATCCTGTACCTAGAGACCCCCCCAAACACACACAAGGTTAGCACTCCCTAGTACTGGACCCCCAACACACACAAGGTTAACACTCCCTAGTACTGGACCACACACACACACACACATTTACACTCCTTTAATTTCCCTTAGCACACGCACACACACACATTTACACTCCTTTAATTTCCCTTAGCACACGCACACACACACACACACACACACACACACACACACACACACACACACACACACACACACACACACACACACACACACACACACACACACACACACACACACACACACACGATGATGAGGGGTTGATGATGAGGGGTTAATGATGAGGGGTTAATGATGAGGGGTTGATGATGAGGGGTTAATGATGAGGGGTTGATGATGAGGGGTTAATGATGAGGGGTGAATGATGAGGGGTGAATGATGAGGGGTGAATGATGAGGGGTTGATGATGAGGGGTTGATGATGAGGGGTGAATGATGAGGGGTGAATGATGAGGGGTGAATGATGAGGGGTGAATGATGAGGGGTGAATGATGAGGGGTGAATGATGAGGGGTTGATGATGATGAAGCCACACCTGGATTCCCCTTCGTCCTCCACGTGTTCACACTGCACTGAGTTCAGCGCTGAGACCTTCTTGTAGTCCTGGGGGGTCAGGTACAGGTACTTGAAGCCCTGCAGGAACACACACACCCCGTCCAGACACGCTTCAGAACCACAAACCGGTTCAGAATCTCTTCAGAACCCAAACCAACTTGGAACAAAACCAGTTTAGAAGAACCAAAAGCCACTTGGAATACAAACCAGTTCATAACCACAAACCAACTTGGAACTCAAACCAGTTCAGAACCCAAACCAACTTGGAACTCAAACCAGTTTAGAATCCAAACCAGTTTAGAACCCAAACCAACTTGGAACTCAAATCAATGAAGAATGTCTTTAGAACCAAACCGGTTCAGAATCCCCTTAGAACCAAACACGGTTACAACCCAATCCAACCTGAGACTCAAACCAGTTCAGAATCAGTTAGGAACATAAACAAACTGGGAACCCAACCAGCGTAGAACCAGTCCGGTGGCACCGGCGGCCCTGCGCCGTACCTTGTAGGGGTCGGCGGGGTCCTGCCACGCCACGTGGAACATGTGCCTGATCTCCTCGGCCAGGCCGATGCGGGCGCCGCTGTTGGCGGCGATGTAGACCCGCGGGATGCCGTCGGCACGCGCCATCTCCGACGCCTGCAGGAACAGGACGTCCTCCTGCGGCCCGAAGGAGCCGATCTTGTGCGTGATGTCGTTGCTGATGACGACCACCTCGCGACCCGACGGGTACTCCGGCGTGCGCATGGTCATCCGCCACGCCACCATGCCGATCTGGGGGGGGGGGAGATGGGTCAGAGGGCGGAGCCCCGATGTAACCATGGGAACAGAAGGTCCCCGGATTTAGAGTCGGGGATCCATAAAGTCCATCTCCTCGTGTGTTTGTTGATATTAACAGTTGTGTGGTTTGTTTTAATGATTAAAAAATGGAAAGGTTTGGAGACGTAACCTGAGACATCCTTGCAGTTATCATCTCATTAAGGTTGAAATTGTTTGGAAAAGATTGGAGTGTAAAAGAGAAGTTGTGCATTATGGTTCAGGGGAAACTAATAGCCTTCGTTATATAAAAACAATTTGACTGTTTAACCGAACAAACGAGCCACAGATGTGCAGAGCCACCTAGAGAGCAGAGGAGGTATTACACATTCTAACTGTAGTTATTATAGATACAGGCTGTAGTTATTATAGATACAGGCTGTAGTTATTATAGATACAGGCTGTAGTTATTATAGATACAGGCTGTAGTTATTATAGATACAGGCTGTAGTTATTATAGATACAGGCTGTAGTTATTATAGATACAGGCTGTAGTTATTATAGATACAGGCTCTTCTGGCAGTCATGAAAAGACTGAAGGTCTGAAGGATATATAAATAGACAGGGGGAGAGAAAGAGACAGAGAGACAGAGAGAGAGTCAGATGATGAGGAGAGAGAGCAAGAGAGATAGTTTATGAAAGCTGGAAAAGGAGAGACAGATTATAAGAGACCGAGAGAGACAGAGAGAGGGAGACAGATGATGAGAGAGAGAGACCGATTGAAGGAGAGACAGACGATGAGAGAAAGACAGATGATGAGAGAGAGAGACAGATGATTAGAGCGAGACAAATGATGAGAGAGAGAGACAGTTTACGATGAGAGAGAGGCAGATAATGAGAGGGCCAGAGAGAGGGCGAGACGATGACAATGAGAGGGACATAAACTGAGCAAAAGACAGACGTGGAGACGGACAGGGTCCCACCTCGTTGCCGCCAGGCAGCCGGTTCATCTGCACCAGCTGGCCCTGGGGGTCCAGAACCAGCTCGGTGAAGGTCAGCAGCTCAGAGGGCAGAGGGCACTTGGGCAGGTCGGCGAAGGCACTGCAGGAGGCCCAGTGCTTCTTCAGGGCCTGGAAACACACACACACGGTTTATGTTTTATCATGACTCTGGTATTGATGTGTAGCATTATGCAGTGTCTTGGTAGTATGCTGGAATATTTTACATAATTTACATAATAAAGTGCGTCATGTCGTGTTTTATGAACAACATGTGGTTTACTATGACTGAGGAACTTCAACATCGACAAGGTTCAACTTGACCTCCTCGCTCTGACCAACGGTACAACTCTTATTAATCAGAGTGAATGTAAAGTAACACATTGATTAACATCCTATAGACACAGTGAAGGATGTTGAAGAACATCCCCCAGCACCTGATATAAAAACGCTTTTAAACAAAGATCAGCCTCCTGTTCCTCCTGGGACGAGGCCGACTGCGGCGAGGCGTGGCTCGCTGAGGCCTACCTTACAATTACAATTAGGGCATTTAGGAGACTCTTTTATCCAAAGCGACTTAATACACACATTGACACACCGACGGCAGCGTCAACCATGCAAGGCGAACTAGCAACCTTTCGGATACAAGACAGCTTCTCTATCTCATGAGCTAAGCCGACCTTGATGAGGCTTGTGTGAGGCCTACCTGTCTGAGGCGTGTGTGAGGGTGTGAGAGGCCTACCTGTCTGAGGCTGAGCGTGGTGAGGGTGTGTGAGGCCTACCTGTCTGAGGCGTGTGTGAGGGTGTGAGAGGCCTACCTGTCTGAGGTGTTTGTGTGTGAGGGTGTGTGAGGCCTACCTGTCTGAGGTGTGTGTGAGGGTGTGTGAGGCCTACCCGTCTTAGACGTGTGTGAGGGTGTGTGAGGCCTACCTGTCTGAGGCGTGTGTGTGTGTGATGGTGTGTGAGGCCTACCTGTCTGAGGTGTGTGTGTGAGGGTGTGAGAGGCCTACCTGTCTGAGGTGTGTGTGTGGGAGGGTGTGAGAGGCCTACCTGTCTGAACATCTCGGGGAAGTCGTAGACGTAGGTTGTGCCCAGGCTCTGGGCCTGGAAGCGCTTGGACTGCAGCAGGTCCTTGGTGACGTAGGGCGTGTTGATCAGCATGCCGTGCAGCGGGCCCTGCTTGTCCCCGTAGGCCTGGAACATGATCTGGACACACAGGGGGGAGACGGTCAGGGGGGGAGGGAGACGGGTCAGGGGGGGAGGGAGACGGGGTCTCCAGAGACACGACGTCAAACAATCGCCAAACAACGAGAACCAAAAGAGCAATGAGATGACGTGAAGAAGAGAGTGTGTTTTATTTCTGCTGGCTGGGATAAGGGCTGTGTCTTAGCCCTACTGTGTTATTATGGTCTGTTGCCGTTTTCACTGTGGGACTTTTGATAATGTAAAGCACATTTTGAAAAGTGTGTTACGATTCATTATCACGCATACGGTACTTTGATTGTTGACATTGAATCGCCAGTTTATCTGATGTGACTTTACTGGTTATAAATGATCAGATATCAGATGGTTTTACATGTTCATCTCTTAACAGTTACAAGACACAACCTTAGGATAAATTTGTAGTTTCTTGCTGAAACATTTTTGTTTCCACTTGATACACAAATTCAACCAAAAACAAACCAACATAACAGTGACATGAAAAACTACACACAACAGACGACAACAAATGGCCCCAATGTCTGTGGTGGATGGTATGGATGGAGAGGGGCTCACCTCACCGGACCAGTGCAGACGGCCCTCACACACTCATCTCTACTCACTCAGCCCCCACACACACACACTCAGCTACACACACACACACACTCACCTCCACTCAGACTCACCTCAACACACACCGCTCCCACTATAATCATCTCCACACACACTCCCAGACACTAAATCTAGTTCTGTTCATCTCCTCGTCTCTGTTTCTGTTCCCTTCACGTTCTGAGGACAGGGCTCGGAGATACTAATGAAACCACCTGTTCAGGGTGTTTGACTCCCAGTCACTGGATTCGCTTCCCCTATGCTGACCGCCACCCTCCAGGCAACTTTGCGCAACAAGCGCTAACCCCTAGCTTCCCCTAACTGCCCCATACCTGCCCCCTACCTGCCCCATACCTGCCCCATACCTGCCCCATACCAGCCCCATACCAGCCCCATACCTGCCCCTCCCTGCCCCATACCTGCCCCTCCCTGCCCCATACCTGCCCCATACCTGCCCCATACCTGCCCCATACCTGCCCCATACCTGCCCCATACCTGCCCCATACCTGCCCCATACCTGCCCCATACCTGCCCCATACCTCCCATCCTTGGTCTGAATAAGTTGCTGAGGGGGAAATAAATTACAAGATGTATAAATAAATGTATTTATTGAATACTACATAATAAGGAGAGGGTGGGGAAGGAGAAGGAGGAGGAGGGGGAGGTGGAGGAGAGAGGGTGAGGTGGAGGTGGAGGAGGGGCAGATGGAGGATGAGTGTGAGCGCCCCACCTGTCGGTCTTTGGGCCCCACCTGTCCCGTCCTGGAGTCGGTGACCTCCTTGTACAGGCTGATGTCCAGGTAGTAGCCCGACTCGTTGGTGAGGAAGAGGCGGATGGGGATCTGGTGGCCGGTCGGCGTCAGGCGGATGTTGATCTTCAGCTCGGCCTGCAGCACCCGCAGCTTCCAGAGGCGGCTGCCGTAACGCATCACCATGGAGCGCACGGACTCCTCGATCTGGAGGAGGAGGAGGAGGAGGGGGACATGAGGAAGAGGAGCGCATCACCATGGAGCGCACGGACTCCTCGATCTGGAGGAGGAGGAGGAGGAGGGGGACATGAGGAAGAGGAGGAGGAGGAGGGGGACATGAGGAAGAGGAGCGCATCACCATGGAGCGCACGGACTCCTCGATCTGGAGGAGGAGGAGGAGGAGGGGGACATGAGGAAGAGGAGCGCATCACCATGGAGCGCACGGACTCCTCGATCTGGAGGAGGAGGAAGAGGAGGGGGACATGAGGAAGAGGAGCGCATCACCATGGAGCGCACGGACTCCTCGATCTGGAGGAGGAGGAGGACATGAGGAAGAGGAGCGCATCACCATGGAGCGCACGGACTCCTCGATCTGGAGGAGGAGGAAGAGGAGGGGGACATGAGGAAGAGGAGCGCATCACCATGGAGCGCACGGACTCCTCGATCTGGAGGAGGAGGAGGAGGAGGAGGAGGAGGAGGGGGACATGAGGAAGAGGAGCCATCACCATGGAGCGCAACGACTCCTCGATCTGGGGGCGCGGCGGGGGTTAGGAGGCAAGCACAGGGAGAGGGAGGGGGTTCTGCGTCAGGGCTAGGGTTCTATTTTAGTATTCTACGTAAGGGTTAAGATTCTAAGTCAGGGTGACTGTTCTACGTCAGGGTTGGTGTTCTACGTCAGGGTTGGTGTTCTACGTAAGGGTTAGGATTCTAAGTCAGGGTTACTGTTCTACGTCAGGGTTGGTGTTCTACGTCAGGGTTGGTGTTCTACGTCAGGGTTGGTGTTCTACGTCAGGGTGACTGTTCTACGTCAGGGTGACTGTTCTACGTCAGGGTTGGTGTTCTACGTCAGGGTGACTGTTCTACGTCAGGGTGACTGTTCTTCGTCAGGGTTCTACGTCAGGGTGACTGTTCTTCGTCAGGGCTAGTGTTCTACGTCAGTCTCGACAGGGTTAAGGTTCTATGTCAGGGTTCCACTGCAGGGCTAGTGTTCTACGTCAGGGTTGGTGTTCTACGTCAGGGTTGGTGTTCTACGTCAGGGCTGGTGTTCTACGTCAGGGTTAAGGTTCTACGTCAGGGTGTTCTACGTCAGGATTGGTGTTCTACGTCAGGGTTAGGGTTCTACGTCAGGGCTCTACGTCAGGGTTCTACGTCAGGGTTCTACGTCAGGGTTCTACGTCAGGGTTCTACGTCAGGTGGCGGGGGCTGACCTTGGAGGGGTCCATGATGACGGTGGGGACGAAGTTGAGGAAGATGTGGTTGCAGTCGGTCCTGACGGTGGTGTTGTTGAAGGCCACCTCCAGCTCGTCCATGGCCTCCAGCAGCAGACGCTCCGCCTCGTTGTGGAGGTACTCGAAGGAGGCCTCCTGCAGGGGGACACACCCATCAGGACCAGGTCTGACAGGACCAGGTCTAACCCAGGACCAGGTCTGACCAGGACCAGGTCTAACCCAGGTCCAGGTGTACCCGTGACCAGGTCTAAACCGGGACCAGGTCTAACCAGGACCAGGTCTGACAGGACCAGGTTTAACCCAGGACCAGGTCTGACAGGACCAGGTCTGACCCAGGACCAGGTCTGACCCAGGACCAGGTCTGACCCGTGACCAGGTCTAACCCGGAACCAGGTCTAACCAGGACCAGGTCTAACCCGGGACTAGGTCTAGGTCTGCGGGGCAGGACCCACCTTGAGGACCAGGTCTGTCCCAGGACCAGGTCTGACCAGGACTAGGTCTGACAGGATCAGGTCTAACCCAGGACCAGGTCTAACCCAGGACCAGGTCTACCATGGGGACCAGGTCTGACCCAGGACCAGGTCCACTGGGACCAGGTCGAGGTCCAGGGGGACCAGGTCGAGGTCCAGGGGGCGGGACCCACCTTGGTGACGAGGTCCGAGTGGCGGATGATGGCGCGGACGAAGAAGCGGTAGTCGGTGACCTCGATGCCCTGCTCCACGCGCGCGGCGCCCAGGTACAGGTGCATCTTGTGGTTGGCGCAGGGGATGGCCGTCAGAGCGAAGTTCCTCATGCGGTTCAGCTCCAGCTGGAAGGCCAGCGCAGGCTCCAGGTGGCGGTAGATACGGTCCTCCTCGAACTACAGGGAGAGACCGTCAGAGGGAGACCGTCAGAGAGACGTCAGGGGGGAGACCGTCAGAGGGTGACCGTCAGAGGGGAGACCGTCAGGGGGGAGACCGTCAGAGAGACGTCAGGGAGGTTTGTTCAGGAGACCTGAACAAAGGTCAGAAGGTTATAAACCCCTGGCGTAGTGATCGCCGTTCAAAAGGTTCTGGGTTCGATACCCTCTGTCCACCTTAAGGTCCCTTTGACCACTACCCATTCAGTAGATGACATGAATCCAGGAAAAGGCTCACTGCACGTCTCTCTGGATGGAAGCGTCTAACTAGTGGACCAGTGGGAGTAATTTTAAGTGTTCTTCTGGGGGTGCTTCTCCTTATCTACACTACAAGGCAGCGCTGCTACACGTCAGAGCTACCAGGGAAGCAGGGCTATCACGGCGGTCATTAGCAGCAGCCAATCAGGAGTGGAGATTAGCACGATTTCAGAAGTGGAAGCGGGAAGATGCCTTTGAGCCACGCGCCCGTATTAAGTCAATTAACGCCAAGGCAATCTCCATCTTGGACGCTCTCCTAATGGGTGTCATCTCTCTTAAATGGGAGACATAATTAAATAGTTCATTACTTTAATGAGTTTCCGTGGCGACGCTGAAGAGAGCCAAACGAGGGGGCTCGTGGGAGAGCGATCGTGATGTACCCCAATGTGTACTACAATGTGTGTGTGTGTGTGTGTGTGTGTGTGTGTGTGTGTGTGTGTGTGTGTGTGTGTGTGTGTGTGTGTGTGTGTGTGTGTGTGTGTGTGTGTGTGTGTGTGTGTGTGCGCGCGTCATTCATCTTCCTTATGAAGGTATATATTTAGAAGTTTAAACATTATTTCTATATTGATATATCTTTTTTTAAATATCCATTACTTTAAACGTGCTAATGTACTCGAGGAATTTCTTACGTTGTCTGTCACTCGCTACGGTGTGTGTGTGTGTGTGTGTCATTCATCTTGCTTATGAAGGTTTATATTTAGAAGTTTAAACATTATTTCTATTTAAATATACATTACTTTAAACGCGCTAATGAACTCAAGGAAACGCTTACATTGTCGGTCCCTCGCTACGGTGTGTGTGTGTGTGTGTGTGTGTGTGTGTGTGTGTGTGTGTGTGTGTGTGTGTGTGTGTGTGTGTGTGTGTGTGTTTACCTTGTCTCTCGCTCGGAACGTGAAGAACTTCGGAAACTCTCTCTGTGGGAGAGAGTGGTAATGAGAGGGAGGGAGGGAGGGAGGGAGGGAGGGAGGGACAGAGGGAAAGAAGTGTTGAGTTAACAACAACACAGAAGGTCCACAACATCATGTAAATGCCCCCGCCCCCTCCCCCCAGCCCCAGCGCTGTGTTGTGGTTGGGCGGACAGCACATGCATTTAAAGTGCATCATTTGGCTGAGCGGCCCGCACAGTCGCCTTGAAACCAAATCACGGAGCGCGGGTCGGAGCCGGGAACGCCGCGGCGGCTCAAGTGAGCGTCGATCGGCGTTCATCAAAAGCTCGTTTACATTCAGAGGACCCCTCGCCCCCCCCCCCATCCCGCAGTAATGGGGGCGCTGTCCGGCCTGCGGCGTGAATCAGCGTGTATTCACACGGACCGCTTGAGCACATAATGACGACGGAGGGAAACACACGATGTGTAACCCCCCCCCCCCCCCCCCCGCCCCCCTCCAGACAACCAACTGACAATCCAGCGCGCTCATGAATAAAACATCGCCTCTTTCACCCCACGTTTCCACTTCAGGGCGGGCGGGCTGGGCCTTTGTTTTTTCCGTGACCCTGAGAGACACCGCCTCTCGACCAATCAGAGGGCCGTTCATCACCTCTCCCCCCCCCCCCCAGGACTCGTTGGTAAACACAAACGGCGCCGGAAGAACCGCAGACTCACACGGACGCACGTCACGCCGGCGGTAGGCGCCGTGCGGACGGAAGGGGGGCGGTGATTCAGCGGTGGGGAGGGGGTGAGAGGAGGGAGGGGGTGAGAGGAGGGAGGGGGTGAGGGGAGGGAGGGGGTGAGGGGAGGGAGGGGGTGAGGGGAGGGAGGGGGTGAGAGGAGGGAGGGGGTGAGGGGAGGGAGGGGGTGAGGGGGTGAGAGGGTGAGGGGGGTGAGGGGGTGAGGGGGTGAGAGGGTGAGGGGGTGAGAGGAGGGAGGGGGTGAGAGGAGGGAGGGGGTGAGAGGAGGGAGGGGGTGAGGGGAGGGAGGGGGTGAGGGGAGGGAGGGGGTGAGGGGAGGGAGGGGGTGAGAGGAGGGAGGGGGTGAGGGGAGGGAGGGGGTGAGGGGAGGGAGGGGGTGAGAGGAGGGAGGGGGTGAGAGGAGGGAGGGGGTGAGAGGAGGGAGGGGGTGAGAGGAGGTGAGGGGGTGAGAGGAGGGAGGGGGTGAGGGGAGGGAGGGGGTGAGAGGAGGGAGGGGGTGAGAGGAGGGAGGGGGTGAGAGGAGGGAGGGGGTGAGGGGAGGGAGGGGGTGAGAGGAGGGAGGGGGTGAGGGGGTGAGGGGGTTAGGGGGTGAGGGGGTGAGAGGAGGGAGGGGGTGAGAGGAGGGAGGGGGTGAGGGGAGGGAGGGGGTGAGAGGAGGGAGGGGGTGAGGGGAGGGAGGGGGTGAGGGGGTGAGGGGAGGCGTATGGGAGTGAGTGCGTGGTAATCGTCGGCGAGGGTGAGTCGGCTGCTGGCGTACGGCGGTCTCGCTGAGCGCGGGCTTCAGGCGGCGGCGGCGGCGGCGGTGGCGGCGGCGGCTGCGATTACGGCTCATCAGACGGCGGTCGGGGGGAAATCACGGCTCTATTGTGGAGGCGGCGGAGCGGAGGCGTCTTCGGGGCGTAACCCGGGGTTTGGATCCTCTGTCATTATCATCAGGGTGTGTTGCACCACCAGGGAGAGGCCGTGAGGAGGTGCTTATGTCGGAGAGGAGGAGTAAATGCTAATCGCGCTGTGAGCTAGCGGTGGTGGTGGTGGTGGTGGTGGTGGTGGTGGTGGTGGTGGTGGTGGTGGTGGTGGTGGAGGAGGAGGGGGATGGGGGGTCTGAAACGTAACTACCTTACGGTAAATATCTGAATCCCTACAAAACGTTTGCTCCTCTAACTGGGGGACGTAGTGACACATATATCAGAGGTAGGGAGACTTCAATATTGATGCATCTCGGCTGGTGGAAAACTGTGCAACATGCCGAAAAAACTGCAGAGGATCTTCCTCAACTCATGCGTCTTTGAGGAAAGTTTTGTTGACTTCCCCGGCCCCATGAACATACTCACATGGAACCTCTGGTCCACCTCACAGTTGACCTGCTTTCTGAAGTCCTGCAGAGCAGGCAGAGAGACGGGAGGAACAGGAGAGGCAAGCGTACGGGGAAGGGAAAACCAGATTTCAGATCACACAGCAGCAATTAGTGCTACTGCATTGAAACAGGAACACTCGCATGCACATTCCAGGGTAATTCAGTTGTTATTGGTGATTTCAGAGATTAGACTAGCTGCCAAACGGGAGCTCTTCAAAGGTGCTCTTCAGAACGGCCTACAGGGAGGACAGAGGGAGGGGGTTTCCGTGGACGTGGACATGCAGACCGCCTACCTTCTGCGCCACCAGGAAGGTCAGCCTTCGGATGCCGTGCTCGAACAGCAGCAATTTCTGCGGGGAGAGAGAAGAGAAGACGGCCGAGCGAGGGTGAGGATACATGTCTCGAGCGAACGAGAAGGAGGAGGAGGAGGAGGAGGAGGAGGAGGAGGAGAGGAAGAGGCCGATCAGCTGACCTTCGACTGGGTGAACTCCCGGAACATGGCGGCCAGCCCGTCGTCCTCGATGTCGCTGTCCGTCTTGATGGCCACGTTCAGGATGTGGATGGGCTCGTCCACGATGCTCTGGGGGGGGGGGGACAACAGACTGACTTCACCACCGCACGGACACCCTCTTGTAGGGTTCTGGTGGTCTGAGAGGGGAGCTTCCCATCAACTGCTAACTGTCAACAGCTAGCAAAAAATTGCTAACTGTCAACTGTTAAACAGTCAACGGTCAACGTCAGCTACCTGCTAACTGCTATCTGCAAACTGTAAACCATCAACTGTCAACTTCTAACTGTCAACTGCTAACTGTCTACTGCTAACTGCAAACCGATAAATGCTAACTGTCAACTGCTAAATATGAACTGCAAACTTCTAGCCCTCAACGGCTACCTGTACATGCTAACTCTCTGTGCTGGGTACCTTGACGTCGTCCTCCCCGTACAGGACCGGGTTCCCCCCCTCGGGGAAGGTGGGGCTGGGGGGCGGGGAGTCCGAGAAGCAGCTCAGAACGTCTCCGATGTTCCTGTAGGACAGAAAGACAGATCCACCGTCACCCCCCCAGGTAATACGTGTAGCCCGGGGAAAATCTTTTCAAAAAGCGCCAAAAGCTGAAATATGCAACGCATCTACTCATGATGTCATGATACTACAAATTAAACTAACTGTTTCAGCAAACAAAGAGAAACCACAAAGCAGAAGCACAAACATAAGCTGTTATGTTAGGCTGGCCCAACGGGCGGCCTGGATTAGGGTTGACTTGCACTGACTTGGTGAACTCCTGGAAGGAGCGGAAGGCCACCATGGCGCCCATACGCTGGCAGGGCGGGGTGAAGGAGTTGTCCAGCAGGACGTCGCTCACACTGGACATGTGCACCATGCCGTAGTGGTTCAGGTTGGAGGAGAAGGACATCCTGTTGGAGGAGGAGGAGGAGGAGGAGGAGGAGGAGGAGGAGGAGGAGGAGAAAGAGAAGGAGGAGAATGAGAAGGAGGAGGAGAAAGAGAAGGAGGAGAATGAGAAGGAGGAGGAGAAAGAGAAGGAGGAGAATGAGAAGGAGGAGGAGAAAGAGAAGGAGGAGAATGAGAAGGAGGAGGAGGAGAAGGAGGAGGAGGAGAAAGAGAAGGAGGAGAATGAGAAGGAGGAGGAGGAGAAGGGGGAGGAGGAGAAAGAGAAGGAGGAGAATGAGAAGGAGGAGGAGGAGAAAGAGAAGGAGGAGAAAGACAAGGAGAAGGAGAAGGAGAGGGAGAAGGCGTGAGTACGAACAGACGCGACCGCCAGATTCACCAGATCCTGCGGTCTGGTTCTCGTTGAGCTCTGTCGGGTTCCCATCCCAAGAAAGGCTTTGGATTCCTTCTACAGGGGGTGTCCGCTTGACCACCAGGTAGGCGCCGATGGTCAATCTATCTACGTGTGACATCACAACCATGAGTTCTACATCTCCCAGCTCAGTGGTGCATGGAAAGATCCACAAACCGGTCCCACTCTTGGTGGACGGTACCGACTGGTGTGCGGATCCATCCATCAGACACCCACTTGTGAGGTCACAAGTGGATAGTTTTTGAAATTTCGTGTAAAGACCAATCAGCCTCGCACCTGGTGGTCGAATAGGGGAACTTCAGGCGTTTAGAAGTGCGGGACACACAAAGTCACGCGCTTTAAAGACCCTTAGGGTTGAATTAAGGGTGAATTACGGGTCAGTAAAGAGTAATAAAACCACAGATGCACGATAAGAATTCAATGAATTCACCCCAGAAAGCGATGATCGCAGAAGGTTACGAGTGTCTCAGAACGACCCTCACCGCAGAATCTCCCTCACCACAAACGATTAAACCAACCAAATTAAGTAACCATATTAGCCCTTGACGGTTTCGAGAGTTCCCAGAACCCTCCGTGTTAGTTCCCTGATTGTCCCAGAGCGAGAGAAGGGTTCTGAATGGTCCAAACCTGTCTGCGTCTGACTCAGTCTCCTTATCCGCGTTAGCCTCGTCTATGCTAACATACTGCTGTATGCTCCGCAATTTACCCTCCGACGCCCTCCTGCCGTCCAGTATGGGGACGGACAGTCTCCTGGGAGGACAGGCAGACGGGTCAGAGCACTCACAGCGGTGCACACTGCTGTGCCTATCGGCCCTCCAGTTAAACTGGAGAAGACGCGTCATCCCAGAAGAGATGGACGGCGAATGGATGGGAAGGGTAGGCACGGGAATCCGAAGGTCTACACTCTACAGTGTAGGCTGCGGGTATATGGGGGTTTTGAACCCGGTACCTTTCGGCACCGGGAGTCAGACATCCTACCACCACAGTATACTGGCCACTTTTAAGTCACATTATGGCTTCACCCAGTACTATACTATAAATGTCCGGGTCCATACTGATGGGGAAACACATATGGACCTTTACTTTATACCAACAAACACAGACAAACATAAGTACTACACACTGATACATATGTGGCGTTTGTTAAGATCATGCAAGCTAGCTAGCCTCCTGCGTCACTAGCGCTACATAGTGATTAGCTAGCCTACTGCGTCACTAGCGCTACATAGTGATTAGCTAGCCTACTGATTAGCTAGCACTACATAGTGATTAGCTAGCCTTCTGATTAGCTAGCACTACATAGTGATTAGCTAGCCTACTGTGTCCGGTCTAGCGCTACAGACTGATTAGCTAGCCTACTGGGTCAAGGCTACGGCTACAGACTAGCTGGAATAGGAAGAAGTTTACTATACCTGTTGAGTGTGGGGATGTTCCCTCTGCAATCAAACATCATAACAGTTACCATGGAGTTAGTGGCAGGCATCAGCCAGACACTGTGTGTGTGTGTGTGTGTGTGTGTGTGTGTGTGTGTGTGTGTGTGTGTGTGTGTGTGTGTGTGTGTGTGTGTGTGTGTGTGTGCGGCGCATATGTGTAGAATGTTTAAGGGCACATTGAAGCAGGTGTTGAACGAGAGGGGGGGGGGGGGGGTTCCGCTCTTCATGTTAAACGGCCCCTCCTTCACCACCAGGTGGGGGGGTCGATTGGCCGATACGAGCCGTTTAAAAGCCATCTCGGGGTCCACTTGTGACATCACAAGTGGGAGAGTCCGAACAGTTGCATGATGGGTAGTTCAACGCCACTGCCCCACTCGTGATGCCCCTAGTGGATCGTTACGACTCATCGACCTCCAACCTGGTGGATTCACACACACACACACACACACACACACACACACACACACACACACACACACACACACACACACACACACACACACACACACACACACACACACACACACACACACACACACCTGGTTGTGATTGCTAAGGAGCCAATCACGACAGGTTAATGCGGACACATGACACGGGCCGCATGCGACGGCGTGGGGGCGGCGTTTGAGGAGGGGGGGTTATAAACTAATCACAACATATCTATAAGAAGGAACACACTCATCACAACATATCTATGAGAAGGAACAAACTAATCACAGACAGTGAGTCACAGGAGGAGGAGGAGGAGGAGGAGGAGGAGGAGGAGGAGGAGGAGGAGGAGGAGGAGGAGGAGGAGGAGGAACAAGGCTGCATATTCACAGATATTCCACTCTAGATAAAAGGTGAATATTAACCAGGATTTGACGAGACCAATTCAAATTGAATATAATATGAGAATAACAATAATAACACAAGTTGAGTTATTTATCATAAAGGATTTACAAGCATGGCTGGCCCCACACTTGAGGAGATAGAGAATGATTTAACTTCTGTTTGAATATATCTTTTATCATTTGGCATGGTCATCATTTTTGTTTTATGAAGAGCATAAACAGGTTTATTGCCGCATGGTTAGGGGGAGTTCACTCATTCATAGCAGCATGGAAGAAATACCGCCACACTTTAAAAGTGATAACAGATAAAGAACCAAAATACTTCTGACCTTGAACTGTCTGCGACTACTCTGCTGAAAGCCTTTCAGACACAAGTGCTTTTCAATCAGGAATTGGACTAATCTGTTAAATCGGCTGTTTGATTAATCAATACACCCTTCTCATCAGTCGTTCCTGTTATCCTGTTTTCCTACAAACATTCTTTATAGGAAGTATGGGATACATCCTCAACGAATGCCTTCTTTATGGAGCAGATATACTTCTAGAACTGGGTCTCTTCCACGATGCCACAAACTGGGATAGAAGCAGGATACGGAGGGAGGCGAATGAGTGTACCTGTACGAACAGGAGTGAGGTATATGGAGACACACACACCTACGTACGTGCGTGTGTGCGTCTATGTTTGAGAGTGTGCGCGCGTGTGTGTGTGTGTGTGTGTGTGAGAGAGAGAGAGAGAGATCTGATGCAGATGTGTGCAGGTGTGTGTCTCCATATACTTCACTCCTGAATGTGTTCAGATCGATGTGTGTCGTGTGTGTGTACCTGTGTGTGTATACGTGTACGCGTGTGTCCATGTTTGTGCGTATGTGTGTGTGTGTGTGTGTACCTGTTGGGATGAGAGGTGGGCAGCATGAACTGGAACTCCACCACGCAGGTGTTGTCGCGGAGCTGCCGGTGCTGAACGCTGTTGAGCTCATAGGCGATGTAAGCCCTGCGCACGTACACCTGCTCACCAGCAGGGGGCGCCAGAGGAGAGGGGAGAAACGGGACATGCATGGAACCAGACTTCAGAGGGAGAGCGAGGGAGAGAGACAGAGAGAGAGGATCACTGACGGGTTCTTTACCTCCAGCGCTGCCATCCTCACCACCTGGTTGCTGTGGTAGAAGAAGTTGGGCAGCACGTCAAAGATGGACGTCTCCGACAGGATGAGTTTCTATTGAGAGAGAAAGAGAGAAGAAGACCGAGACGGAGGGACGGAGAGAGCGTGAGCCTGAGGGGAGAACGATCTTTAGAATCTTTTAGAAAGACCACCCTAATTACAATGTTTGTAATCAACGGTGATAATGCCACCCCAACCCCTACTGGGAGAAGAGCCCAACCCCTACTGGGAGAAGAGCCCATCCCCTACTGGGAGGCGACCCCATCCCCTACTGGGAGGCGACCCCATCCCCTACTGGGAGGCGACCCCATCCCCTACTGGGAGGCGACCCCATCCCCTACTGGGAGAAGACCCCATCCCCTACTGGGAGAAGACCCCATCCCCTACTGGGAGAAGACCCCATCCCCTACTGGGAGAAGACCCCATCCCCTACTGGGAGAAGACCCCATCCCCTACTGGGAGAAGACCCCATCCCCTACCTGGAGGTTCTCGATGCAGAACTGGTGGCCGTACATGTCGATGGCGGACAGGAAGATGGACTCCACCTGGTTGTGGCGCAGCTCGTAGGACGGCAGGTGGGACGCGATCAGCACCTGGGACACAATCACTGGTTATGGATCTCCTCCACGGGATGCGTGGAGGAGATGGTGGTTGGTGGGGTGGAGGTGGAGGGGGAGGTGGTGGTGGTGGTGGAGGTGGGGGTGGAGGTGGGGGTGGAGGTGGGGGTGGAGGGGTAGGTCGCTGATGGTGTTGTTGTTGTGGGGTGGAGGTGGTGGTGGGGAGGTAGGTAGGTGATGGGGGTGTAGAGTTAGGGTGGAGGTGGAGGTGGGGGGGTTGGAGGAGGTGGTAGCGGAGGAGGTGATGTCGGGGAGGTAGGTGGAGGTGATGGCGGGGGTGAGGAGGTGGAGGTGATGGCGGGGGTGAGGAGGTGGAGGTGATGGAGGTGAGGAGGTGGAGGTGGGGGTGGTGGAGGTGAGGTAGGCGGGTGACGGTGCGGGTGGAGTCGGGTCTGACCTGGCGGGCTCGCAGCGCCACCTTGGCGTTGGTGGTCTTGCTGAGCTGGGTGAGCTCCGTCAGGATGGCCATCAGCTCGTCAGTCAGGGTGGGGTCACGACCGCACAGCTGGTCCTGAACGCATGAACTTAAGATGAGCGTGATGAACACATGCACATACCGAGATCAGATCCCCACGCTAACTAATGATGAGTATGGTGAACACATGAACCAGGATCACATGACCACGTGAACTTATGATCAGCATGATGAACACATGAACATACTAGGCTTGGATTAACACATGATTTTACGATGAGTGTGATGAACACATGAACCAGGATCAGATGAACACATGAACCAGGATCAGATGAACACATGAACCAGGATCAGATGAACACATGAACCAGGATCAGATGAACACATGATCGTACTAGGCTCAGATGAACGCATTAACTTACGATGAGCAGGATGGACACATGAACATACGAGGCTCAGATAAACACATGAGCGCACTAACGTCAGATGAACACATGAACTTACAATGAGCATGGTGACCAGCAGGTTCTTCTTGGTGACCTGGGCGTGGGAGAAGATGTAGTTCAGCACGTTGGACATGTCTCCCTTGTTCTCCTCACGCAGGGCGAACACGCACTTATCGTAGTGCCCTGTGGAAACACGCACGCCATTAATATTTAGTTTTCAAGGCAAGTGCTGAAGGTAGTAGTCATCCATTGTCCACCAGCACCATCGTGTGGACATGCAGGGTAATTACACCTCTGCCTAAACGCAACATAATGCAAGCGATTAGATCCAACCTCACTAAGGGGTAATGTGGTTATACTAATAGCAATAACACTGTCGATTAATTTAGTAAAATCTAACAAGAAGAAGATTGCACCTGTGTATTTATAGTGAGACTATAGGGTAAATGGTAAATAGATTGCATTTATACAGCATTCTTCTAACCAGTGGCCACTCAAAGCTCTTCACCCATTCACACACACCGACGCCGGTGTCAGCCACGCAGGGCGACAGCCAGCTCGTCAGGAGCAGTGAGGGTGAGGTGTCTTGCTCAGGGACACCTCGACGCTCAAGCCGGGGATCGAACCAGCAACCTTCCGGTGACCAGCCGACCCGCTCTACCTCCTCAGCCACATGCCGCCCCATACGAGACATCACAGAGTCACACAGATGTTTGACGCGGTGACGTAGTTACCGTTCTGGAACTGCACCTCCACCTTCAGGTACTGACGGAGCAGGTCCATCACCACCGCCTTCATGTGGCCCCGGATCGCACTGCGGTACCTGGAGACGCACACGCACACGCACACACACACACACACACACACACACACACACACACACACACACACACACAGACGTTGACTAAGTTAGACGAGAATAGAGGAAGTCCAGTCCTAGTCAGACGGTACACACTTATTGTATGTTGTACGTCCTGGCACTTACAAATAGTCCTTAGCATTGTGTAGCATCTTATCCTAGCTATCTCTGTTGTGTACGGGGAATGGGTTAAGCTAGCGATTGGTCGAGCTTGGCACTTGGCTCTATGAACATCCTTACTGTACCGACGGCGATATATCGTTGTTTATTATTCTTCTGACAAATGTACTTGATCGAAGCGTCCGCTAAATGCCCCGAAGATAAACGGTGATCGGGGAAGAGGTGTGCGTACTTCTGCACCAGCTGCACGATGCTCTGCGTGTTCATGAAGAACACCTCCCGGTCCGCCTTGCGGTTCAGGGTGGCGGCGTGGCTGTCCAGGATGTTGGCGATCTGAGGAACACACAACACATGGTTAATGTCTCGGCACCACATATCACGGGATTACCAGTATCTTCATTAGGTCATATCATAACGTCATGTAACCATCATCATCTTGTTACATTATCAAATCATTACCATACAGACATTATTACCAGTATCTTTATTCAGTCTTATCTCTACCTCACATAATCGAAATCGAAATACTCAGCATGTCGTTACATTATCACCGTCACTTCCATACAAACATTTACATTATAATGTTGGCCTGTAGAGAACCACCATATAGATCAGGGATGGGCAACTGGCGGCCTGCGGGCCGCATCTGGCCCGCGGGCCGCCAGTTGCCCATCCCTGATATAGATATAGACGGTGTTTAGGAGAGACTGGTGTACCTCTAAAGGAGGAGTGGTCTAAGCTCATCCATAAGGTCACTACGGAGTACAAATAATAGTATTCATTCATTTAATGTTTAAACAAAGGCCTGACAAACATTACTGGACACAATTAATAGGGGACCATTGGGGGGTGAGAGAGTGAGTTAGTGGGTGAGCGAGTGATTGAGCGGGAGAGAGAGAGAGAGAGAGAGAGAATGAGCGTGTGTGTGAGTGTGAGTGAGTAATTGAGTGTGATAGCGTGTGAAAGAATGAATGAATGAATGAAAGAGTGAGTGAGCAAGCATGTGAAAGAGTGAGTGAGTGAGTGAGTGAGTGAGTGAGTGAGTGAGTGAGTGAGTGAGTGAGTGAGTGAGTGAGTGAGTGAGTGAGTGAGTGAGTGAGTGAGTGAGTGAGTGAGTGAGCATCACCTGCTGGGAGGGGAACTGGCAGAGCACGGAGGTGATGTTGCTGGCGTACTGGGCCATCTCCTTCTTGATGGACTTCTCCACGGCGGGCGGGATGCGACCCGACACGCTGGTCATGATGTCCTGCAGCTCCAGCAGCGGCAGGGAGGGGTCCCGCATGGTCTTCATCAGACGCTCCACCCACTCCTTCAGCTGGGGGGGGGGGCACGAGGGGGCATGGAGACAGACGAGGGGGCAAGGAGACACACGACGGGGCAAGGAGACAGACGAGGGGGCAAGGAGACAGACGAGGGGGCAAGGAGACCCACGAGGGGGCAAGGAGACAGACGAGGGCACAAGGAGACAAGGAGACACACGAGGGAACAAGGAGACAAGGAGACACATGAGGGAACAAGGAGACACCCGAGGGAACAAAGAAACACACGAGGGAACAAGGAGACAAGGAGACACACGATGGAACAAGGAGACAAGGAGACACACAAGGGAACAAGGAGACAGGGAGACACATGAGGGAACAAGGAGACACACAAGGGAACAAGGAGACAGGGAGACACACAAGGGAACAAGGAGACAAGGAGACACACGAGGGAACAAGGAGAGAACCAGGTCAGCATGCGGAATAACCTTCATAATCTCTATTCATAAAGCAGCTCTTTAACACATTATGATACTCTTTGGTCAATCCGGTGTGTGTGTGTGTGTGTGTGTGTGTGTGTGTGTGTGTGTGTGTGTGTGTGTGTGTGTGTGTGTATCTACTGTCTGTGTGTGTGTGTGTGTCTGTGTGTGTCTGTGTGTGTGTGTGTCTGTGTCTGTGTGTGTCTGTGTGTGCTGACCTTGATGCTGAAGAAGGGCTCTGGGAGGCAGAAGCCGTTCATGATGTGCAGCAGGTGGTCCAGGGTGCTGTGGAACACGCGGTGCAGCTTCTCCCCCCGCAGCGCCACCGCCTGGATCACAGGCAGGACCCCCGTGTGGAGCTCAGCCTGCAGGACCCCAAGACACACACCTCCATTATATACACACAGCCAGACACACCCCTCTACCTGTTATACACACACTCTCAGACACACACCTCCATTATATACACAGTCAGACACACACCTCTACCTGTTATACACACACACTCTCAGACACACACACCTCCATTATAGTCAGACACCCCCACAGTAAGACACCCCCCACATTCAGACACCCCCAGAGTCACAGCCCCCCAGTCAGACACACCCCTCTATCTGTTATACACAAACAGTCAGACACACACCTCCATCCATCCATTATAAACACACAGTACCTATACTAACCATCTCTATCTCTAAAGATATATCTCTATCTATATGAATGGATATAGATCCATCCATCTATACATGTGTAGATACACACACACACACACACACACACACACACACACACACACACACACACACACACACACACACACACACACACACACACACACACACACACACACACACACACACACACACACACAATACCTATCCATCTATCTACACAATAACTAGATCGACAAACCTGTCTGTCTGTCTGTCACCCAACAAACAGGTTAACACATCATATCAATCCATCCACACATTGTTGTTATGGAAGCAAACACAAACACACCCCCACACACCCCCACACCCCCACACCCCCACACACCCACACACACACACACACACACACACACACACACCACGATCATAGCAACATAGCAACCCCCCCCCCACTGACCTGCTGCACCCTGCTGGGGTCCCCCCCCCCCCACTGACCTGCTGCACCCTGCTGGGGTCCGTCCCCCCCCACTGACCTGCTGCACCCTGCTGGGGTCCGTCCCCCCCCACTGACCTGCTGCACCCTGCTGGGGTCCCCCCCCCCCCCCCCCCCACTGACCTGCTGCACCCTGCTGGGGTCCCCCCCCCCCCCACTGACCTGCTGCACCCTGCTGGGGTCCGTCCCCCCCCACTGACCTGCTGCACCCTGCTGGGGTCCCCCCCCCCCCCCCACTGACCTGCTGCACCCTGCTGGGGTCCCCCCCCCCCACTGACCTGCTGCACCCTGCTGGGGTCCCCCCCCCCCCACTGACCTGCTGCACCCTGCTGGGGTCGTCCAGCTGCAGCTTGGCGATGACACAGCCCGTCTCCAGCGCCGCCCCCGTCCGCTTCACGTAGTGGATGCACCCCGACTCGGCCGCCGTCAGGGTCATCACCATCTTCATCACCTGGGGGTCACACACAACATCATCATCATCACCATCTTCATCACCTGGAGGTCACACACAACATCATCATCATCATCACCATCTTCATCACCTGGAGGTCACACATAACATCATCATCATCAACATCTTCATTATCTGGAGGTTATACATATCATCATCATCATCATCATCACCTACAGGTACTATAACATCACATCACAGTCTTCGTCACCTGTCCACTTTGCCTCCCGGCCACAAGGTGGAGGGTTTAACCCCCAGTCGACAAAACACCGTCTGACTACACAACACCTCCACCGTAACACACACAGACTCACTATCCTACATCACACACACCTCCCTCCCACGTCGGTCCACACACACACACACACACACACACACACACACACACACACACACACACACACACACACACACACACACACACACACACACACACACACACACACACACACACACACACACACCCCACCTCTATCTCGGCGTAGCACTGTCCTGAGAACACGTGCCCCCCGTCCTCCACCGTGTACTGCATGATCTTCCCGGCGGACGGCGAGCGCAGCAGCGTGGGGTCGTTCTCCTTCTCAAACACACACGTCTTGTTGCCGATGGTGATGCGGTACCTGGAACACACACAAAAATAACGTCAGAGTAACACACACACTGTGTCAGAGGAACACACACACGACATGAGAGGAACACACACACACACACAACGTCAGAGTAACACACACACTGTGTCAGAGGAACACACACACACACAGTGTCAGAGGAACACACGCACAGTGTCAGAGGAACACGCACACTGTGTCAGAGGAACACACACACAGTGTCAGAGGAACACACACACAGTGTCAGAGGAACACACACACTGTGTCAGAGGAACACACACTCTGTGTCAGAGGAACACACACACAGTGTCAGAGGAACACACACACTGTGTCAGAGGAACACACACACTGTGTCAGAGGAACACACACACTGTGTCAGAGGAACACACACAAAAGGTCTTGGTCGGACTGTCTCCTGAGCTTAAGGTGGAGCGAAACACAGACAGACTGGATTCTGTTAGAAACATTAACACATTTCTAACAGAATAATTGAGGTTAATAAATAACGCTCATTAATGTCTCTGACTAAAGTTTGCATTGATGGCTACAACTTTCCCTTTCCCCGTTTTCTAATTTCTAATAACAACGCGGTACTAATATTTTACATCAACTCCCCAGCCCTTTCAATATCTCTCATAACACCACCCACCAGACTACGGCTATTACTACTAATGTATCCATCCCTTTCAATATCTCTTAAAACACCACCCACCCCTACGTCTAATGTCTTCCACCCCTTTCAATATCTCTTATAACCCCACCCCTACTAAATCTACCATCTCCCATCCCTGCTCCGCCCGGCTCTAGAACCATCTGATCACCATCGCCCCCACCTGTGCACCTCCTCCTTCATGTAGGTGGTGTAGCTGTGATGTAGTACCTGTGCACCTCCTCCTTCATGTAGGTGGTGTAGCTGTGATGTAGTACCTGTGCACCTCCTCCTTCATGTAGGTGGTGTAGCTCTAATGTAGTACCTGTCCACCTCCTCCTTCATGTAGGTGGTGTAGCTGTGATGTAGTACCTGTCCACCTCCTCCTTCATGTAGGTGGTGTAGCTCTAATGTAGTACCTGTGCACCTCCTCCTTCATGTAGGTGGTGTAGCTGTGATGTAGTACCTGTCCACCTCCTCCTTCATGTAGGTGGTGTAGCTCTAATGTAGTACCTGTCCACCTCCTCCTTCATGTAGGTGGTGTAGCTGTGATGTAGTACCTGTCCACCTCCTCCTTCATGTAGGTGGTGTAGCTGTGATGTAGTACCTGTCCACCTCCTCCTTCATGTAGGTGGTGTAGCTCTAATGTAGTACCTGTGCACCTCCTCCTTCATGTAGGTGGTGTAGCTGTGATGTAGTACCTGTCCACCTCCTCCTTCATGTAGGTGGTGTAGCTGTGATGTAGTACCTGTCCACCTCCTCCTTCATGTAGGTGGTGTAGCTGTGATGTAGTACCTGTCCACCTCCTCCTTCATGTAGGTGGTGTAGCTGTGATGTAGTACCTGTCCACCTCCTCCTTCATGTAGGTGGTGTAGCTGTTGCCGTCGTAGGACAGCAGCAGCCCCCCGTCGCTGAGCCGGTGGACGTCCACCTCGGCCGACGAGCTGTTCATGATCACCACGTAGGAGTTGGGCGACTGCCGCGTCACCGTCAGCGCGTACTTGGTGCCCTCGTAGATCAGCTCCACCCCCACCGTGTTGAGCAGGGTGTGGGCGGGGAGGACCTGGCCCCTGGGGGGGGGGGGGGGGGGGGGGGAAGTTAAGGTCCTAAACGACTCGGCACGTTATCATGTACTAACGAGAGTTGTTCCGATACTGATACCAGAAGCGGAAGGAAAAAATGTTAACTAGAGTCAGGTCAACAACATTAAACTATAAAGAAACAATGTCTCACTAAGTACAGTGTCGTTGTGTGTGACTGGTTAAGATGTGACTGGTTAAGATGTGACTGGTTAAGATGTGACTGGTTAAGATGTGACTGGTTAAGATGTGACTGGTTAAGATGTGACTGGTTAAGATGTGAATGGTTCAGATGTGACTGGTTAAGATGTGACTGGTTAAGATGTGAATGGTTCAGATGTGACTGGTTAAGATGTGACTGGTTAAGATGTGACAAATATTTGGCCTGTTAAGCCCTTTGAGACTGTAATGGTGATTAAGGGCTATACAAATAAAATTGAATTGAATTGAATTGAATGTGACTGGTTAAGATGTGACTGGTTAAGATGTGAATGGTTAAGATGTGACAGGTTAAGATGTGACTGGTTAAGATGTGACTGGTTAAGATGTGACTGGTTAAGATGTGACCGATGGAGCGGTAACGATGTGATACTCCCGGGGTTTACCTCTCCAGGGAGTGCAGGAAGTTGGAGACGCTGTTCCGGAGTTTGACGTCGGCCACGTGGAGAGCCCCGCTGACGATGCCCAGCATGGTGTCCGGTCGCTCCGCCTGCACACACACACACACACACACACACACACACACACACACACACACACACACACACACACACACACACACACACACACACACACACACACACACACACACACACACACACACACACACACACACACGTCAAAACCCTTCATCTCAAACAACCTCAGCGTCTCTAGTTCCCTGTGAACAACGTCGCCCCACAAAACATCTCTCCTTCAGCTACGTCTCCAGCCTCCAGATCTAGAAGGTCCTTCAGCTACGTTCAGGGCGTGCGACAGAGGGCGTACCTGCATCTTCTCCGAGATGAGGCGGTCCAGCCAGCCGGTGTCGATGCTGTTGGACTGGAAGCACTCGGTCTCCAGCAGCTTGATGAGGTACTCCACCGTGGTCCGGAAGTCCCCTCTGATGGACAGCTCCTTGAGGGCCACCACCATGTTGCTACGCAGACGAGGAGGAGAGAGGGTGAAGGACGCGATGCTGGACGGTGCATTTGCTTTGACTGTGTTGTGTCAGCGGCTACAGAGTTGGAGGGAAGGTACTTTGGTTTAAATAGCGACCCTCAAAACAGAAAGGCTGTTCATTGAGCTTCACAGAGGCAGGGAACACATTATGTAACACTTTAAAGGACAAGCGTTTAAGAGAGCAAGGAAAACCCGACAGTGTCCCCTGAGACATGCTGATCCCTCACAACTAGGTCCGGGACAATGTCCGCTGTATCAGCGAACAAACTTGAACTCCCCTAGTTGTCCCCAGTTCAGCCAAGGTAGAAGTTTTCCACAGTAGATGTATGAATGTTCAGGGATGTACAAGTTATTCAGAAAACAACAAATCCAAATAAGCAATGCTTGAACTGAAGGTGATTCAGACTCTTTGTGATGCCGTGCGTGTGTGTGGGTCTGTTTGAGTTGATGTGCATGTGTGTCTCTGTGTGAGTCTCTTTGTGTGTGTGTGTGTGTGTGTGTGTGTGTGTGTGTGTGTGTGTGTGTGTGTGTGTGTGTGTGTGTGTGTGTGTGTGTGTGTGTGTGTGTGTGTGTGTGTGTGTGTGTGTGTGTGTGTGTGTGCACGTCTTTCTCATTTTGAGTCTGTGTGCGAGTGTGCATGCGTGTCTCTCTGTGAGTCTCTTTGTGAGTCTCTTTGTGAGCGTACGTGCTTGTGGCTCTTTGTTTGTGCGGTGCGTGTCTCTTTGTGAGTGTGTGTGTGTGTGCGCGTCTGTTTCAGTGCGAGTGTGTCTCTGTGTGAGTCTCTTTGTGAGTGAACGTGCGTGTGGCTCCCCCGTTTGTGCGGTGCGTGTCTCGGTATGCGTCTCTCTCTGTGCATGTCTCTGTGCGTGTCTCGTGTGCGTCTCTCTCTGTGCGTCTCTCTCTGTGCGTGTCTCTGTGCGCGTCTCTGTGCGTGTCTCTGTGTGCGTCTCTCTGTGCGTCTCTCTGTGTGTGTCTCTCTCTGTGCGTGTCTCTGTGCGTGTCTCTCTGTGCGTGTCTCTCTGTGCGTGTCCTTACGAGATGGCCTCCTCGCGGTTCTCCCCCCAGGAGAAGCAGTGTCCGAACTGGGAGTCGGCGAACTCGTGCAGCCCGCCGGCCGCCGCCACACTGAAGTAGCCCCACACGTTCTTGTTGCTGCGGAAGTTCAGCTCCTGCACCGTGCCCGAGCTGGGCTTGAAGCCCTGCAGACACACACCCACGAAACGCAGAAAGACACACACACAGACACACACGCACACGCAGACACACACGCACACGCAGACACACACCCACGTAACGCAGAAAGACACACAGACAGACACACACGCACATGCAGACACACACGCACACGCAGACACACACCCACGTAACGCAGAAAGACACACACACAGACACACACACGCAAACACAGACACACATGGAGACGCAGACACACACACACGCAGACACACAACGCAGACGGAAACACATACGCACACGCAGACACACACGCACACGCAGACACACACGCACACGCAGACACAGACACGGAGAAGCAGACAGACACGCATGGAGACCCAAACAGACACACACACACAGACACACAACGCAGAGGGAAACACACACACACACACACACACACACAGACGCAAACAGACACACGCACAATGAATGTTTTTTAAGCTTTCCACGTGACATTTTGTTGATATTTGTATTCATTTCTTACGTCTTAATAAACTTGTGAATACATTTAAAAATGCACTATTGAGAAAATGTAATTCATGATCCCAATCATTTCTATGAATACAAACACAACACATAAAGACCCCTTCTAAAGAGTCCCGACCCCCCAGGCTGCCTTGCTCACTGTACCTCGTCGGGGTTTTCGCTGGTGATGCGAGCGGCGATCACATGACCGCGGGGGGAGGGGGCGGTGGACAGCCCCTCGAAGTCGATGAGGCAGTCCCCCCACGGATGGACCCCGTACAGCATCCGGATGTCCTTCATGCGGTGGAGGGGGATCCCCATGGCGATCTGGACCACACACACACACGCACGCACACGCACACGCACACGCACACGCACACAGAGAGAGAGAGTTTAGTCTAATGAACCAATACACAAATTAGCCTCATTAAGCCAATTAAAACAGGTGATTGGTTGTCATGTAAATACAATGTCAAATATACCTAGGAGGTCGAAACGATGAACTGGTAGGGCATGTATTTGGTGTTTGATTCCCTGTTACTCAACCGGCAGAGCAAGGCATTGACAGTGCCAGGGTTGGTAGTTCTGTTCCCAGTATCGACCCCCATAGGGTTGTACGGTTTGGCTACAAGCATCCACAGCCTGGGATCTATGTTATAACATCACACGCAGACCCCAGCCTCCAACCTCCGTCCTCCTCGTGCGCGAGGAACATGTGAACATTGGTATCCAATCTGAGATGGGGTTTAGTGCGACCCCCTTCGTGCTCGAAGAAGACAAAGGTCTGCTGCTTGATTACACACCTCAAAACACCCTGACCTACATACACACACACACACAATATACTACACACACCCTGACCTACATACACACGCGTACAATATACTACACACACACACACACAGTCAGGGGAACACTATGCACACAGTGTCACAAACACACACACACACACACAGCTGGACAGAAACACCAATAATGAGTCCGACACACACACAGTCAGATACACTACACACACACACACACACACACACACACACACACACACACACACACACACACACACACACACACACACACACACACACACACACACACACACACACACACACACACACACACACACACACACACACACACGTGACCCATCACCGCCACATTGACCCTCGTCCCGGTGCCTCTCACGCCGTTGTCATGGATACGGGGGCCCGGCGGCGCGTGGCTAACCAGCGCCCCACTGAGACGGACACACACCCTGACTGGGGGCTGCCTGGAGGGGGGGGGGGGTGTGTGTGTGTGTTTATGTGTGTAGCTGAGGGACTGCGTGCATGAATTCATTTATGAGCATGTACACATGACTGTGGGTGAGGAGCACGAGTTTACCATGGTGTGCATTACTGTGTGTGTGTTGTTGTCTATCTGTGTGTGTGTTTGTGTGTGTCTGTGCGCACGTGTCTATGTGCGTGTGTTTGTGTCTATGCGTGTGTGCACGCATGTATGTGTGTGTGCGTCTATGCATGCTTGTTTCTATGCGCGTGTCGAGGCTTGTGCGCGCGAGCGTCTATGCGTGTGTGCGTTTTGTTTGTGTACTTTTTTGTGCCTCTATTCGTGCGTGTGCCCATGTGTCTATGCCTGCATGTGTGCATGTCTGTGCATTTGTGCGTCTAGGCGTCTATGCGCGTGTCTATGCATGTGTGTGTGTGTGTGTTTGTGTGAGTGCGTGTCCATGCATGTGTGTGTGCATGTCCATGCATGTGTGTGTGTGTGTGTGTCCATGTGTGTGTGTGTGTGTGTGTGTGTGTGTGTGTGTGTGTGTGTGTGTGTGTGTGTGTGTGTGTGTGTGTGTGTGTGTGTGTGTGTGTGTGTGTGTGTGTAGTGTATCTGACTGTGTGTATGTGTGTGTCTGACCTGCAGCTGTGCGGCGGGCAGGTTGACATCGGCCACCATCTCCGTACAGGGGTGCTCCACCTGCAGTCGGGGGTTCAGCTCCAGGAAGTAGAAGCTGCCGTCCTTCCCGTAGAGGTACTCCACCGTGCCTGCGCTCACGTAGCCCACCATCTTGGCCAGCTTCACCGCACACTAAAGGGGGGGGGGGGGGGGGGGGGGGAGGACGAACTCAACACAATGCTGCAGTACCTCACCTGACCTCAGTGGAGTATTTTAGCGTCCTTTGTGCATTCACGTCATATCCAACTATTCTTTCCACCTTTTTTACAATATTAATGGACATTTCAATTAAAATCTATATCTTTAAAATAATTGAATGTTTTCTGTTGATTATATTGCATATTGAACATATGTATTTCTGCACAGAATATTTTCTGGTAATATTCGGTGGAGTTCGGGAATCGAACACTCAAGCCGTTCAACCGTCCTGTTTCCAAAAGGACGATATTAGGAGACAAACACTCTCTGAAACCCATCGTCGTCGTCACGTTGGATCACAGCAGCGGTGGTGTGGTGAGGGGTGGAGCACTGTCTCCAGGTGGAGGCTCAGGGTGGAGGCTCAGGGTGGAGGCTCCACCTGGAGGCTCAGGGTGGAGGCTCAGGGTGGAGGCTCAGGGTGGAGGCTCCACCCTAACACCACGGTGGTAGCCCCGGCGCCGTACCTTCTCCATGTCCTCGAAGACGTCGCTGGTGGCGATGGTGGCGGGTGCCTCCTCGATGATCTTCTGGTGGCGCCGCTGCACAGAGCAGTCCCTCCCGAACAGGGAGATGGCGTTCCCGTACTGGTCGGCCAGGATCTGCACCTCCAGGTGGCGCGCGTGCTTCGCCAGCTGCATCACGAAGATGGGCGAGCCGGGGACCTCCGCCTGGACCTGGGGTGAGGGGTCAGAGGTCAGAGGTCAGAGGTGGGTTGGGACACTGTGCACCTCAGTGGGGTGGGGATTGGAGTGATGGAGCATTCGACCCCCCCCTGAGTGAACCCGGGGGGCTTGGGGAAGTTGGAAGGACACTGCTAGGGTTTACATTCTTATAGCAAATAAATCTGAATTGTTCGGTATCTAACTTTGAGTGTCAACCAATTTCTCTACGTAGACTATGAGGGGAAACATAATTTTGTACATACGCTATGAGTGAAGAAGTAAACTGAGGGTAAACATATTTTTCGTTCTTAACCTATTTTTTCTACGTAAACTCAGTTTACGCTGTTAACGTAAACCAGAGACGGCAGACTGGCCTGGTTCAAACTATTCCACTAGAGATAGTTTGCACCTGATTGATATTTACCTTCTGGTACCTCAAAGTACTGAGACCCCAGACCACACCCCCTCCGGCCCAGACCACACCCCCTCCACCCTAAGCCCCGCCCCCACTCACCTGTCTGAAGAGGTTGGGGAAGTCGTCGGCGCAGTTGACCTTGCGGATGCCCTTCCCTCCGCCGCCCTCGGAGGCCTTCACCATCACAGGGTAGCCCACCACCTCGGCAGCCTACACGCACACGCACACACACACACACACACACACACACACACACACACACACACACACACACAATTAATACGACTATTAGTACTTTCTCTATCATTACCATTCCTATAATCAGTACTTTCTCTATTACGACTGTAGACACTGCATATATATTATCATTACATGCACATACTCTGCATCTTACTACTTTAACTGCATTCGTTGTCTCTGTACTCGGCACAATGATAAAGAAGTTGAATCTAATCTATTGTAGTACTATAGTATTATAGTGTAAATTCTCCCTATTTTGCGGACACTACCAGTAAAGACTCTCAGAAACAGGTCATTGAGGAGCAGCTGGGGGTTAAAGGTCATCCCACTCCAGGACGCCTCCAGGTAGACCGCGGACGTCGGGGTTCGAACCCAGGTCCTTTCGGCTGGGAGTCAAACACAGTCACCGTGAGTCACCCTCCCTGGGGGGGGGGGGGGTACCGACCTCTAGGCCGGCCTCCACGTCGGGGATGCAGCCCTGCTCGTACACGTCTGAGGGCACGTTGATGAGCTTCTTCTTCTGCTCAGCCTCCGTCCACTCCACCGTCAGCCCTGCAGCGACACGCGAACCACGACGTCAACACGCGCATGGAAACGGTGAACGGTCTGCATTCATACTGCGCTCCCGAACCAGCGGCCGCCCAGAGCGCTGCACAACACAGCCTCACATTCACCCCTTCAGTACACATCCACACACCGACGGCGGGGTCAGCCACGCAGGGCGACAGCCAGCTCGTCGGGAGCAGTCAGGGTGAGGCGTCTCGCTCAGGGACACCTCGACACTCTAGGAGGAGCCGGGGATCAAACTAGCGACCTTCCGGTGACCAGCCAACCCGCTCTACCTCCTGAGTCACAGCTGCCCGTGTACACCACGAGAAAGACACAGCGGACATCAGGATGTAGACCCGAGGCTCGAGGCCCAGAGAAGGCCCTTGGACATTTTTGACACATCCTCAACCTCAATAATAGTGATAAATATATTAATGTAACGGTTAATTTTGTGTAAATAAACTAAGTGTATTGCCTGTTAAGCCCTTTGAAACTGTACCTGTGATTAAGGGCTGTACAAATAACATTTAATTAGTGGTAACTCAAACACATAGTCTTTTTAAACACACAAACAAATCCTGTCTATTGTTAGTTGTAGCAAAAGGCAAACAAAATAAACATCCTGTAATTTACAACTGGAAACGCCTGTCTTGTAAAAATAAATCACCCCTAGTCAGGTACAATGCTGCCAGAGCGGTCCTTGTACTTTGTAACAGTTACTAAGAACGCCTCACCGAACAGGAATGTGTAAATTATGATGTTGCGAGACACAGGAAGGTAGGGACGGAACTCTGAGCATTCCTGAAAGGTAGGTTTAGCTTCCCTGAGGGGATAGGATAGCTTGTTTAAAGGATTATGGTTAGTTGAAGGGATTAGCTTCCCTAAAGGATTACAGTTAGCTGAAGGGCTAGGGTTAGCTTCACTAGGGATTATAGTTAGCTGAAGGGATAGGGTTAGTTTACCTAAGGATAACAGTAGGCTAAAGGGCTAAGGTTAGCTCTCCTAAAGGATAATGAATAGTTAAGTGTGGGTTAGCTTCTAAAGGACTTATGATGGTACCCAGTGGACTGTAGCAACTTGAAGGGTTAGCCTTAAGGCTGTGGGTTAGCATTAGCTGAAGGGCTAGCTTCAAGGTTGTGGGTTAGCGTTAGCTGAGGGGCTAGCTTTAAGGCTGTGGGTTAGTGTTAGCTGAGGGGCTAGCTTTAAGGTTGTTGGTAAGCGTTAGCTGAAGGATTAGCGTTAGCTGAAGGGCTAGCTTTAGGGCTGTGGGTTGGCGTTAGCTGAAGGGCTAGCTTTAAGGCTGTGGGTTAGCGTTAGCTGGAGGGCTAGCTGACCTGAGCCGCTCCAGGGCAGCGTGGGGATGCCCGCCGTCTGCGCTACGATGGACGAGGCGATCTTGTCTCCCAGCGCCCACATGGCCTGACTGGGCGGACCTGGGGACAGAACACAAACCGATCAGGATTAAAAACCGATCATTATACAAACCAATCAATACACGTAGGATCACACGATGCACGGCAAAGACAACGGGTGGACGGTGAGGAAGAAGGAAAGGAAGAAAATGCTGTGCCGAGTCGAGGTGAACTCTACTCGACTGACGCTCCACTCACCCATGAAGGCGATGCCGTTCTTGTGCAGCAGCTCGGGTAGTTTGGGGTTCTCCGACGCGTGACCCCAGCCGGCCCACACGGCCTGGGAGCAAAGAGCCAGAACAAAGTCGGAAAAAGGCCCAATCCCATTTCTGCCCCTTACCCCTTCCCCCTCCCCCCTCCCCCTCCCCCTCCCCCTTGTTTTGAAGGGGAAGGGGTAAGGGGTAGAAATGGGATTGGGCCTAAGGAGATACAACACACAAGTCTCAGAACCCAGAGGTTCCTCAACCTTCGACCCGGGCCTTGGGTCGCCTGCGGAGCTACCTTAGAAACCCAGGACCCGGCAGGTTCTTCACGCAGTCAAACCAACGACACATTCTCGTTATTACCATGTCCGAAGAGTGAAATACTTACGTTCAAGTTATCGTAAAGGGTTACGTCTACATTTAAGTACTCTGTGTAATTTTTTTTTATCAAAACAGTGTTCCTTCGGTTCCATCTGTAAACACACTAAGGATCTCGTAATGAAACAGAGAAGGCAGTCGTTCCATTATGGAACCCATTCATAGTTAGCAACCCATGGGTTAAGGATGCTAACGTAACCTAGCAACCTGGCTAGCATCACGGCGTCACAGCGGCAGCAGCCGGTCGTACCTGGACGGGGATGCGCTTGGCGATGTCCAGGATGAGCTCTACGTTGGCGTAGTTGTTGTTGTTCGTCCCTCCGGGCACCGGGACGTAATGGTCTGCGATCTTTATGTACTCTGTTTGGAGACGAGGTGAAAAGGTCAAAGGTTAACGGGACAATTCGGATTTGAACATCTTCAATAAATATTAGCGTTGTTAATGTTTTTTGCGTTAATCTTAAGGAGGGGCTACTTCTAGCCTGAGCACCCAGAACTTGACGGTTGTTAAACCTTACAGTAGTTTGTGTTTTTACGATTTAATTCGGAGCGCACTCCCGATAAAAACGCTGACCTGCGTTGGCCTTCAGGTCCTCCGGAGTCACCATGACGACGAAGCGGATGGCTCGCTCGTTGCGGAACATCTCGTAGGACCAGCGCCGGATCGACCGCATGCACTTGACCGCGGCGATACCGTTGTTGGCGATGAGAACCTGCAGCGATCGGAGAGTTAGCGGGAAAGCCGTGAGAACGGCGTATATTAACCGACGGGTTTGAGCAATATCATAAAAACATTTTGTTCTGTTCCCTTGTTAAGAAGTGCGAAAAACGACCACGGATGAGAATAATCAATATGGTATCGGCACTAAAAGTATGTTTATGAATATCAGCGGACAAATAAACATCATGGATAAACCAAATGACCTCTGACCTTCTCGATGACCTTGTTCCCCCCGAAGCGCGTGACGAACTCGGCGGGCGAGGCCACCGTGAAGTCCCTCTGGAGGTCGATCCTCCTGCGGTCCCGGCCCTGCTTCACCAGGTGGAGACCCGACATGCTGGGTCTGGGGAACCACAGAGAACACACACCTTTAGAACCACAGAGAACACACACCTTTAGAACCACAGAGAACACACACCTTTAGAACCACAGAGAACACACACCTTTAGAACCACAGAGAACACACACCTTTAGAACCACACAGAACACAAATCTTTAGAACCACCGAGAACACACACCTTTAGAACCACAGAGAACACACACCTTTAGAACCACAGAGAACACACACCTTTAGAACCACGGAGCCTGCACACACCTTTAGAACCACAGACCTTTAGAACCCGGGACCTTACAACCTGGGATCTTTAGAACCCGGCCCCTTTAGGACCCAGAAGCCTCCACACGCATCTACCGCTCTGCAGTCTATAGCAAGGTCCTCTGTGTGGTGAAGAACCCCTTCATCCATATCGACACTTCTAAAAAGGTCTTCCATTCAAGTCCTATCATCCGGATCGCTGTCTGACCTATCAGGTCGGACCAGAGGAGAAGAGAAGTCCATATATGGTCACTTATTTCTAAGTTACGGGCAGCTGCTCAACTCAAACTCAAACTGAAAAGCACATTCATTCAAACAATCACACCGATATCCTTTCTTACACGAGCATAGGCTGCGGCATTAGGGATCAAACCCCACAACCTTGAGACTGAGAGTCAAACACCCAGCCAAATAGACCATCCTGTCTGCTTCTGCTAGTCACGTGTTCAGAGATTTATGGAGCGCAGTTAGGTTGTGGCCATATTGAACTGTAGCCGTCTTTTATAGACAGCGGGTGTCTGTGAACCATCAGGTATAGAGACATAAACATCCTCGCAGATCTAGAAGCAGGTGAAAGTAGATCGTGGCATTGGAGTAGCGTGTCTTATCTAGAATATATGTTTATTGTAGCGTAGGCCGTAGACGAGCCCTGGAGAGTCGAGGGATCGATCGTAGGACTGCCGAAAGCATAGGACTGCAGGCTACAGAAACATCAGGATTATAGAGATATGGTTTTAGTTCTGTAGTTGCATAATCAAACTGGTTTACGCTTTGATTGCTCTCAGCCCCACTTGTTCATCGCCTCAGATAAAAGTTCAATATGAATGTAAAGGCAGCCAGGACGGTTCATCTCAGCCAGGTCTAAATCATTGTTCTAAAAAGGTTGAGTTTCTGTAAGGCCAAGGTAATCAGAGCAACTTCCAGAACACTGGCTCTAATCGGAACCGATCAGTAAAGTACATACACCAATCAAACTGCAAATAACTTTCATTGGGAAACACTATTGATTATTTGTTGAACTATCTTTTTTATTTATTTTTTTTAATCGATTGAGTAATCATAAAACATCATGAGTAAACATGGCGATAGCCGGGGTGACCCAGTCGAGACCAGGGAGGGTATGTGCGTGTCTGGACCAGGTGGCGTGTCTCTGGACCAGGGGATCAGAAGCGAGGTGGACCTGGTCGCGGTGCCGTCACAAACCGACGGCTCAGGTTCCCTGGAGTGGAAGTGTGTCAACATGCCAGGACTGGCGTCTCCAACAGGAGCAGAACCCCACCCCAGAGAGGGGGAGAGAGGGAGGGAAGGTGTGGCAGTTCCCCAGCCCGTTTGTCAGGCTGACTGCTTGGGACTGACGCAGCAAGCTAACATCACAGAGAGGAGGGGGGGGGGGGGGGAGTGGGGGGGGGGGGGGTGGGGGGTGTAGAGAGAGGGGGGGAGGGAGAGGAACAGACAGAGAGAGCAAGTGTAACACGCCCAGACAGAGAGCGAGAGCCAGAGAGAGAGCCAGACAGCCAGAGACACACAGAGAGACAGGGATTCAGTGAGACAGGGATACTGGGAGCAAAGGACACTGTAGGACAGAGAGACAGGAAGACAGTGATAGAGAGAGACAGAGAGACAGAGAACCAGAGACACACAGGGAGTCTGAGAGGCAGGGAGACAGGGAGAAAAGGAGACAGTGGGACAGAGAGAGAGGGAGACAGTGAGTCTGTGAGAGAGATTCAGGGAGTCAGAGAGACAGAGAGACAGGGAGACAGGGAGAGACAGGGAGAGACAGGGAGAGACTGAGAGAGACTGAGAGAGGGAGACAGGGAGACAGGGAGAGACTGAGAGAGGGAGCTACTGCCAGAATGCCGGTTCCCGGGATAGCAACCAGCCCAGCGGAGGTTTGAGTCGTTCTTGTTCCACAGCGACCAGAGACAATAGAATACTATACCAAGTATTCATTGGCCCCCCTCCCCTCCCCCTTCAGTGCTGTCACGCCCGCTCCAGCCGTGAAACTGACTACAAAACCAGTACACATGCCAACCACTGGTGGTGACATCCAGAAAATTGTGTAGCATTTAAGCTAGCATTAAGGATAGCATTTAGGCTAGCGTTCAGACTAGCATTTAAGCTAGCATTTAGGCTAGCCTTCAGGATAGCATTTAGGCTAGCGTTCAGACTAGCCCAGACTTAGGGATAGCCTGGATGAATAATGGATAAGGAATAGCTTGTTTCATCGAATGGCAAAGCGGGGTGAAATAGTGTTCTGGGAACTCAATCTCCTTGGGTGAAGGTAAACTATACGAGTGTCTGGACACCAGATGCCTTCCGTCCCAACACGGAGCCTCAGCGGACAGCGTGGTCCTCCAGAGGGACGACACCAAGGGAACCGAGGGTAGCCGGTTCAGACCCATCAGTAGAGAGGGTCCGTCAAAAGGAGAGACAACAGCAGCCTTCAGAGAACCAACAGACAACCAGCAGAGAACTGAAGGGTCCAGGGCTTAAAGGACGTAAAGAGAAGATCGTTCCCTGAGGATGAAGAGACGGGAGTTCATTCACCAGGCTGAACATTCGAGGGAATGAATCAACATTAGATTCATAGATGATAAATAAAGAAGGTCGGGGGGGGGAAAGAGAGAGAGAGAGAGAGAGAGAGAGAGAGAGAGAGAGAGAGAGAGAGAGAGAGAGAGAGAGAGAGAGAGAGAGAGAGAGAGAGAGAGAGAGAGAGAGAGAGAGAGAGAGAGAGAGAGAGAGAGAGAGAGAGAGAGAGAGAGAGAGAGAGAGAGAGAGAGAGAGAGAGAGAGAGAGAGAGAGAGAGAGAGAGAGCATGAAGACTGTGCCTTTGTGCTAGTGTAAAGCTGGAGCGACCACATTTTTCACATGCGCTGTACATTCAGGCCTGCATCGCCTGCAATTTCTTTTTTTTTGATGCAAACTATAATTACGTTTTGGTACAGCACCTCTTCATTCTGTACAAGGATGAGCGAATTTTCTCGTTTTTAAATGAAAACAACCTACCTATCATTCGCTGCCGTTGGAAAAAATGTAATAAAAAAAGAAAATAAATTCCCTACCTACCCATGACCTCAACTGACAACCAACAGGAACCAAACTTTTTTTTTTTTAGGCCTTAGCAGAGGCCTTTATCACAAGAGGCTCATGGTGGATTCATTTTCAGGGGTACGGGTTAAGGGGGCGGCTTGCTCGAGGAGGCCCACGACATCAGACGTTGCGGGTACGAACCCAGAGCGTTGGGCCTGGGGGGTGCAAGGCTAGACATCACAGCACTAGCCTGGCCTCCTGTACTCTGTACTGCTATACGGACAAGGCAATCGCACTTATTATCTGTTGTATGTCCTTACACTTAAAAATAGTCCTTAGCATTGTGTAGCGTCTTACCCGGGCCATCTCTGTTGTACACTGGGCATGGGTTAACCTAGTGATGGTTAGTGCTCGGCACTTGGTTCTATCAACATCCTAACTGTACCGACAGCGATATATATTTTTATTTCTTATTCTTCTGACAAATGTGCTTATTGTAAGACGCTTTGGATAAAAGCGTCAGCTAAACGCCCTGAAGGTAAACGTGAATGAAGCTTGGCTCAGCTACAGACGGGGAACGCCAACAACTTTGTTTGTAACCCGCAGGTTGACTGACCTGAGGTTCGGCGAGGGTTCTGGGTTCTGACCCGAGGTTGGTGGGGGTTCTGACCCGAGGTTGGTGGGGGTTCTGACCTGAGGTTGTTGGGGGCGCCGTCGCTGCTGTCGAAGCCCGTCTCGTAGGTGCTGTCGGAGCCCAGGGAGGAGGCCGGGGAGGCGGAGCGCGGCGTCTCCTTGCCCTCCTGGGTCCCGTCGGGCCGGCCCGCCGCCTCGTCCTCAGAGTTCTCCTCCGACACCGAGCCCACCACGAAGCGGGAGGGCAGACCGCCCAGGACCGGCTTCTTGCGGGCGTTGGGAGGAGGGTCCGGCTGGGCCATGGTGGTGGGCGGGGGGCGAGTACAGGCTGCTACCACTGGAGGGAGAGAAAGGGGCACGTTAGGATTCATGTTAATACTGAGTATATGACCGGCGTCTTAGTGGCGTTCTCCTCACTGAAACACGTCTAGGTTTCCTGTGTGAGCATTTTGTGCAATGTTTACACTAGGGTACAATTCCATGGCAACAGGGCCGTGAATGAGACAGATGACGAAACACAAACAGACAGACAGACAGACAGACAGACAGACAGACAGACAGACAGACAGACAGACAGACAGACAGACAGACAGACGATAGCGAGAGAGAGAGAGAGAGAGAGAGAGAGAGAGAGAGAGAGAGAGAGAGAGAGAGAGAGAGAGAGAGGATGAGGTTATAGGGCGATAGAGACAGATGAGGAAGCACAGACAGACAGACAGACAGACAGACAGACAGACAGACAGACAGACAGACAGACAACAGGCAAGAGAAGGAGAGAGAGGATGAGAGAAGATGGGGTGATGGGGTGATAGAGAGAGAGGATGCTGAAAGACACAGGGGTCCACCCTTGGGGACAGAGTAACACCATAAGGTCACCAGTTGTTTGTCGTGTTGCATAAACTGAACAAAAATAAAAAAATGAAAGGATGATATTGCAGGAGAGCTTGTGAAATCGCAGCTTGGGGGCTGGTCTGTTGCAGAGCCTCCAGGTCTAACTAGGGGTTAACAGAACGAAACGACACACGTCAAAGAGCCTGCATGATCTGAGAAGTGGTTTTCTACTACGAAACCCAGAGAACCTGAAACCAAAGCTTAAAACGATCCAACGGAAACCATCAAACGTTGGCTCACGTCAATAACTACAATTAAAACACAGAACGTAAAGCAAACCTTTTAGAAATAGGATATGACACTCATCAATTTAGGACTTCTAGGAACGGATTCCGACTTTGGGAATGTGAACAATCCGCATAGCAGAATGCAACGCAACCACACAAGTTTACTACCGAGTGAAGCACATCGCGGGGTCCCTATGAGCAACAGCTTACCTGGGGACCACTTACCTGTGGGACCAGAAAAACCGGGCAGACACAGACACAGACACAGACACAGACACAGACACACACACACACACACACACACACACACACACACACACACACACACACACACACACACACACACACACACACACACACACATTTTGCGTCAACCACTTAGAACAGCACAACAAATACGCAGATAATAGCGTCGAGCGCTGCATAATCCGTGATTATGAATGAAAGGTAACCAGTAAACGATGCCGCCGAATCGGAATTGAGGAGTTTCTATGCAAAGTGTGGTGTCTACCTGTGTGTGTACACACGCGTGGCCTGGGCCGGCGGGCTGGACGTCAAGTGACAGGGCCAACACAGACAGCAAGAAGACACCAGCGAAGTAAGAACCCCGACAACCACACACAACACAAGGGGCTCACCCTGTGTGAAGAATTGGCACGCAATCCTTCCTCCTCTGCAGATCCAGACGCTGTGTGTAGTAGACCGGGTCCGGGTTTACCTTGACATCTTCACTTGGGATGAAAGTACACACAGATCATGCTGAGCTCATTTCCATGAACAGCAGAGAGTGGTGCGATGTGACGCGGTGCGGGTTACTCCTGGACGTTCACCTCCGACCCGTGGATGCGCGCATAGAAGCACGACGCGTAGAAGAGCAGACCGCGGTGACAGGGGTGCAGGCTTCAGCCGACAACGCGTAGAATATGCATAAACAGTGAAACTACACTCTAAATAAAAGTGTGAATTTATTAAAATACGTATTGTTTGGAGTTTTGAGCCAATGAAGACAGCATGATAGCGTTATAATTGAGTGACCGCGACGGTCACAGAATAACAATCATATTTTGTGAATTATTCAAGGGGAGAGCATCCTATATATATTTTATATCCACTAACCATATTAAACATGAACAGCGTAGATTAATAGTCTGCACACGCACAGTCGTTTGAAACGACGGCCGATATATACATGTACTGTTTATCTATCTGTTCTGTTTCTATGCTCTCCATTATAAGCTGAACCAATCACGTCGCAGAACATCATGTGGGTGGGGCTTAGTACCCTCCTCTTCCTGCTCAGTCGCATGCTGTGGGGAGAAGAATATATTTAATACAAATCGTTCGTGTACCTCTCCATCTGAAGGGAAACTCATACGCTTTGAATCTTCTGATGATTTTTAAATCCAAATCCCACATCCAGTTCACCTAGATGATGTTTTTAATAGTTTCGTTATTATATGGGATCAAGTGTGTAATTAACAAGGTATGGGTGGCTGGTTCTTAGACGGTGTATTGAAATAGCGAAGGAACTGTACGTTTGTGTTCGGGTTTGGCCACAGAGAGACATATCAATCATATGTATTAGCTATAACAGCAAAACAATGATAACAATCAGCGTCAGTAGGTGGCGCCAGTGGACAAGCACAGTCAACTTTGCTTTAAGTATGAATTTCAGGATTCAAACTGGACATTACTTGAAAACTGTAATTTCCAGTTGATCTGCCTATGAGCAGTTTCAATACAAATCTGTGTTTTAATGAATTAAATTGTAAGTTATGTTTCTTTATTCTTGGAACGTGCAACATGTTCAAATGTAGTAATTCAGGTAAAGCGAAATTGTGACATTTTCTTTGGAATATATAGCATTCTAGTGGTGCACAGTTGTACCTTATTTTACAATTTATAGCTTAGTATTGCATATTTCTACACATTAATATTGCAAGAAACCGTTGGTACGAACCGTGCACAGCAATGACATTGATATGACGCAAGACCAACACGTTAGGAATACAGATTCGCACAAGCCCACTTTAACGTAATTGTCTTTATTATTCATATTGAGACCAAAAACAAAAAAAATGTGATTCCCAAAAATATTATTTTTATAAGAGTCCTCTCTTAGTTTGGAAGACTGATAAGCTGAGATAGTTCTTAATTTTATCACGATCACAGACAACATCAAAGTTAAACATAACACAAAATACAAAATCACATTCAGCATTATAAGAATGTATAAAAAACTCTATTTACACAGGGGAACGAAATTATTCAATAAAAGTAGTGCCTTATGGTTAATTATTAGGTGGTACAGAGAGAAAGAATCTTAGAGAGGTTTTCCAAAGGTCTCACATTGTCGATTCATAAATAGTTTGTGAAAGTTATGTTAGAGTCCAGATCCGTAGAAGTTCAGAAGTTAGTGTTAAAATATTCATCAATATTTTCCTTCGTTGTTGAGGTCAGTGGCGTAAATGAGTGGTTAGTAGCAAGCCAGACCTGCTCTCATATGTAACCTTTGGTCATTCTACTTTTTTTACATGGACTCTTGATGTGAATTGGGACCTATTTTGTGTGTAAAAGTGTTTTTTTATCTATTTTGTATGTTGTTTTTATGTTCTTGACTTGCCTTAGGACAACGGATGAAAATGAGCAATTAAGCTAACTCCGGCATATTTATATTGATGCTCTTGCTGACATGTTGATTAATGTGCACTGTCCTAATCAAATAAATAAATAATAATAAATATCGACGGCCCAGACGGCATCAGGGGCCCATGGAGGAAGAAAAAAAAGGACCTAGGCGATCGCTAATGTGTCGGGGGCGCCCTCTGGTGGCGCACTTAATTAATTAATTAAATTATACGAAACCCTTGCTGTAGTAAGCAGGACCACACGACAAGGCAGGGGCACAAAATAAATATTTGCACCGGGGCATATCACCATGATGTAACGCCACTGGTTGAGGTTGTTGTGAAAGTCCCGCCCTCACTCTCACCGCTATACCCATGTGACTGAAGTCCCGCCCTCACTCTCACCGCTATACCCATGTGACTGAAGTCCCGCCCTCACTCTCACCGCTATACCCATGTGACTGAAGTCCCGCCCTCACTCTCACCGCTATACACATGTGACTGAAGTCCCGCCCTCACTCTGACCGCTATACCCATGTGACTGAAGTCCCGCCCTCACTCTGACCGCTATACCCATGTGACTGAAGTCCCGCCCTCACTCTCACCGCTATACCCATGTGACTGAAGTCCCGCCCTCACTCTGACCGCTATACCCATGTGACTGAAGTCCCGCCCTCACTCTGACCGCTATACCCATGTGACTGAAGTCCCGCCCTCGCTCCCCTACCTGTAGAAGGTAAAGATAGGGGTAGAGGTAGTGGTAGTGGGTATGGGTAGAGGTTGTCGGAAAACTACCCACTAGTAGGCAGTGTTAGAGGTAGAGGGTAGTGGGATAGCGTTAGTGGGCAATGGTAAGAGGAAGTGGGTATTGGTAGTCGTAGAGGTAGTGGTAGTGGTAGAGGTAGTGGTAGTGGTAGAGGTAGTGGTAGAGGTAGTGGTAGAGGTAGAGGTAGAGGTAGTGGTAGAGGTAGTGGTAGTGGTAGAGGTAGTGGTAGAGGTAGTGGTAGTGGTAGTGGTAGAGGTAGTGGTAGTGGTAGTGGTAGTGGTAGTGGTAGAGGTAGAGGTAGTGGTAGAGGTAGAGGTAGAGGTAGTGGTAGTGGTAGAGGTAGTGGTAGTGGTAGTGGTAGTGGTAGAGGTAGTGGTAGAGGTAGAGGTAGTGGTAGTGGTAGAGGTAGAGGCAGTGGTAGAGGTAGTGGGAGTGGTAGTGGTAGTGGTAGTGGTAGAGGTAGTGGTAGTGGTAGAGGTAGAGGTAGTGGTAGTGGTAGTGGTAGAGGTAGTGGTAGAGGTAGTGGTAGTGGTAGTGGTAGAGGTAGTGGTAGAGGTAGTGGTAGTGGTAGTGGTAGAGGTAGTGGTAGTGGTAGTGGTAGTGGTAGTGGTAGAGGTAGAGGTAGTGGTAGAGGTAGAGGTAGAGGTAGTGGTAGTGGTAGAGGTAGAGGTAGTGGTAGTGGTAGAGGTAGAGGTAGTGGTAGAGGTAGTGGTAGTGGTAGTGGTAGAGGCAGTGGTAGTGGTAGAGGTAGTGGGAGTGGTAGTGGTAGTGGTAGTGGTAGTGGTAGTGGTAGAGGTAGTGGTAGAGGTAGAGGTAGAGGTAGTGGTAGAGGTAGTGGTAGAGGTAGTGGTAGAGGTAGTGGTAGTGGTAGAGGTAGAGGTAGTGGTAGTGGTAGAGGTAGTGGTAGTGGTAGAGGTAGTGGTAGTGGTAGAGGTAGAGGTAGTGGTAGTGGTAGAGGTAGAGGTAGTGGTAGAGGTAGAGGTAGTGGTAGTGGTAGAGGTAGAGGTAGTGGTAGTGGTAGAGGTAGAGGTAGTGGTAGTGGTAGAGGTAGAGGCAGTGGTAGAGGTAGTGGGAGTGGTAGTGGTAGTGGTAGTGGTAGTGGTAGTGGTAGAGGTAGTGGTAGAGGTAGAGGTAGAGGTAGAGGTAGTGGTAGAGGTAGTGGTAGTCGTAGAGGTAGAGGTAGAGGTAGTGGTAGTGGTAGTCGTAGAGGTAGAGGTAGTGGTAGAGGTAGAGGTAGTGGGAGAGTGTTAGTTGGTAGCAGTAGGGGCTGAATGTAGGGGTTGTGATAGGTTGGCTCCAAGTGTCCAGGTTACTATCGGTCACTCTCGGTCACTCTCGGTCACTCTCGGTCACTCTCGGTCACTCTCGGTCCCTCTCGGTCACTCTCGGTCCCTATCAGTCACTCTCGGTCACTCTCGGTCACTCTTGGTCCCTATCGGTCACTATCGGTCACTATCGGTCACTCTCTGTCACTCTCCACCGCATACAGACAGTACGAATCAAGGGGATCACAGTACAGATAACTCCATCACATGACACTTCCATATATATATAGTCATTCCTGTCAAACACAGCCATAATGATATAAGTAGGACCACATTATAACTAGTAATAACCTCGAGAACACACTTACACTTTACACACCTAGGTTTTTATTATTTAACTTACTCAAACCGTTTTACTTTCTCTTATTAATACTGACTATTTATTTTATTATTATTTATTATTGTGATCGATGCTGCTACTTATTTTTTTACATATTTTAATTTGTAGGCCTACTAATCATGATTTACTTTATATTGTATTGTTGCTGCTATTTGGCTGTTGAGGAATCAAACCTAAGTATTTAACCCTTGTGTACTTAATAAGATGAAATGAAAGACGTAATAAAAGCAATTCTGATTCAGATTTTGATTCAGTAGTAATTCGACGTATAGCAGTGTGTCAACATTTCATCGGATATAAACAATAGGTAGGCCTAGGTGTAGAGTAAACGTGATAATGACTACCGACCTGTGGCCTTAACATCCCAGGTCATGAAAGACTTTGAGAGGCTCTCACTCAACTAAGGGCAGAGGTCAGTGTACGCTGACCTGCTTCACTTTTCATACAAACGTCACAGACGGGTAGACGACCCACACTAACGCTGCTGCACGCAGCTTACACCCACTTTGAAAAGCCCAAGTCATTTCTGCGGCTGGTGTTCGTAGACTTTTCAAGTGCCTTTAATACTGGGCAACCCCATCTAATGGGACAAAAACTTAGTTAAAGGCCACCTTTACTTTATTTAGTTCATCCAGAAGGATCTCTCCAGGTGCTCCACAGGGCTCTGTCATCTCACCAGTTCCTTACACACTCTACACCAACGACTGCAGAAGCACAAACCCAGACATTACATCAAGTATTCTGACGACACTGTCATCGTGGACTCAACCAACAAATCAGACCAGTTACAGTCTGAGCTGGCCACCTTTTCAGACAGGTGCAGGCGGAACTTCCTTGATCTCAACTCAACATCACCAAGACGAAATAACTATTAATAGACTTCCGTAAGGCCCCAGCCGATAGAAAGGGTAAACACATATAGATGCCTTGGGATAACAATCGACCACAAACTCAACTTCAAAACAAATTGTGATACCATCCACTCCAAGTTCCAGCAACGTCTCGTTTTCCTTCGCAAACTCTGCAAATTCCAGGTCCATCAACCCGTTCTGAAAGCATTCCACATATTTGTAATTTAATCCATACCTCACCATCACCTTTAACATCACTTCCCTTACAGAATCATCAAACTGAGCAGCAAAATCATTGGACAACAGCAGGAATCACTCGTCAATATACGACAAAAGGACTATGCAAAAAGCAACACAAATCACCTTGGACATCACACACACTCTACACAGCCAGGCAATATTGCCTCTTACCCTCAGGCCACAGATACAGAGCACCTATGGTATTTATGGTGGTTCGCTCAATAAATGCGTCGTTTAAAAAAGCTACAACACTTACCGGTAAATAAGGCTGGAATGAATGAAAAAGGCAACTTCATTCCGACTCCAAATTCGATCCTTTGTGGTATGGTCGTCTCGGGCTGTATGACTCGGAGAGAGGTAAATGTTCCTCAGATGGTTTATTCTAACAGAGACACAAGGTAAACAAGCTGGTGTTCTGTGAACAGGTGTTTACCCAGGTAAACCCCCGGTCTTTCTTGGCTTAAGCGGAAATGGCAAAGTGGCAATGTTTAGTCTTTAACTTATCTACAAAATCATAAAACCTTAAATGGTGTTTTCCATTATGTGGAGAAGAAACCATTCATAACCATTGATCCAATGTTGTTAGATTGAAACATCTCATCAGAAGTAGCATAGATCGACTGAAATAATTACATCATTATTACATTACTATTGTGTGTGTGTGTGTGTGTGTGTGTGTGTGTGTGTGTGTGTGTGTGTGTGTGTGTGTGTGTGTGTGTGTGTGTGTGTGTGTGTGTGTGTGTGTGTGTGTGTGTGTGTGTGTGTGTGTTTGTGTGTGTGCGCGCTGATGCATGTTTGTCTGCGTATGTGTGGAGGCTTGAGAGAAATAGACAGAGAAGAGGGGGCGAGAGCGATATTATATTATGTTATAGTATCGCTGTTATAGCTATATTTATCTATGACAGCAAAACAATGATAATAATCAGCGTCAGTATCATCTCTCTCCACGAGGGGGCGGCGGTAGACATCGTTTGGCTCACTGTACTATCTCTCTGACATCAAACCTAGACAGTCAACTTCGCTTTAAGTATGAATTTCAGGATTCAGAGATTGTAAGAAGTGCAAGGCTGAGATTATTTGCAATACAAGTTAAGCCAATTTATTTATGAAGCAAAGAACAATCAGTTGAACCGCATGCTGACGTTTCTGTGGTTAGTAAATTCCCTTCTGTGAGTCATCATCACGCCACATCGGAAGATTAAAGAAACGCCCCCTGGCCAATGTCTCAAGAACACAGCCCATGCTGAACCCTTAACCGTATACATAATCCATCCAGAAATCAAAGAGACAGGAGAATAACATGTATTTATATCTAATAGGGTTAATTATCTTGATCCTGCTAAAATATATATATAGTTGAGTATAGAGTTAAAAATATATTGTAGAATTTTTGTATAACATATAGATACTGTATCGATTTTTTTTAAAGTCCATAGTCGTAAATTAAATGCTATATTCGAGAGAAAGAGAGAGAGTGAGAGAAAGAGAGGAGTATCGACTACAAAAGTCAATTTGATAATAATATTCATTCATATGCACGGGACTCCAAAGTGCACACCCTGGTGCAGCATGAAGAGCTTCCACAGCTTCCATATCATTACATATGCCTCCCATGTTGATCAGCAATCACAGTTCTAGACTGGGTTTATATTATTGTTATCATTTGAACATTCTAACTCACTCCACTTGACCAGCCTCATCATCATAATAATAATAATAATAATAATACTTTGTCTAGTATATAATAATATAATATTCCTATTTTTATAGATTTATAATATTCAGCATATTCAGATTTATACATGATCCCGTTTCTGTGTTACTGGACCAAAATCACTCCAAAGTGCACACTCTGGTACAGCATTAAGAGTCTGCCAGCTTCCACAGCCAATAGAACTCGACCTTGTCACGTGTCTAAACGCCTAGCATCGCCAGGGCCGTTGCTACAATTCCTGGGCCCCTAGACAAGATTTACTGATGGGCCCCCCTGCGCTGAATTGTTGACGGGGGGGGGGGGTGCTGGAAGGAGCAATTGTTGACGGGGGGGGGGGGGGGGGGGGGTGTAAGGAGCAATTGTTGACAGGGGGGGTGGAAAGAGCAATTGTTGACGAGGGAGCAATTGTTGACGGGGGGGGGCGCTATGGTAGTACTATGGGCTGGTAGTAAAATAAAAAATTAAAATATATATATTTTTTTTTTTGTGGGCCCCCCCTGGGCTGTGGGCCCCTAGAATCGTCATCACCTTTCACCCCTTATCGACGGCCCTGAGCATCGCTATAACCTCTGGTCTTCCATCTGCTCCCCTTCCGCTTTGTGGTTCGTTTGAAGAACACGCTCCCTTGAACCGCTCCAACCAACTGTATTGTTAGAAAGTGAATAAAGGGCATCATCATAAATAAACTGCATGTAAATATTTCCACCATATCAAAATGTATAATTCAAAGGAAAAAATATCTCTTATTTTAAAGGAATAATTCATTAAAAAATTCTGTGGCGCACAATAATCTCAAATTACAGTTTACTATGATATCCATAAGACATTGTGTGGCAAAGCCTTATTATCAACATTATCTACTTCAACAGTAAATCAACAGTAACCAGTCAGACCACATCAACCTCTTGATTATCTTTCTATCGTTTGGTCTGTGCATACACTTCACTAAACTATGTAGGCCTTGCCTCTATCGGGTGTTTAATCCATATTCAATTAATTCAATTAGTAATCAACTGTAGGCTAAAGAGTCTTCAATGCACAAGAGCACCATAATATTGTTCGAGCCCTCATAATATGGGTTTCATACAGCCACACTGAACATCCAGAAGAATAGATGTAGGCTTACAAACACACACATTAGATTCACAGTAAAGAGCGACAAAATTTAGCGATCTAGGTGAAAATAATGTTTAGCCAACAGTGTATTACTGAATTGCGCATGGATTAATTGGGTGAAGATGGTTCCTAATTACTGGCTGCGACAATGAGGACATTTGACTGTGATCGAAAATGTTGTTTGCAATACCCCTTTTTCTTTCTTTTCTTTTCAAACGCAATGACCACCGCAATGACCACCGCAATGACCAACGCAATGACCACCACAATGACCACGACAGTCCCGACCACAGTCCCTGCAATGCCCTCTGGAGTCCAGACTACAGCCAGAGCCGGGCTGCTGGTTGTGGGGTCAATGTGTTCTACAAGCAGAAATACATTGAAGGGTTATTGACAAATCCTCTGAATCTGAATCAACGCATAGTTAGACCACACACTAATGGCTAACACCCTCAGCCTCCCCCAACAGGTTTGCTTAATTCTGTTGAACCCATATGACCATCTGTGTAATTGCTGACTATATTTCAAATTAATCTACCGATTTGGGTGTTGAATATCTTGGTTCAGGTTCGGCAAACACTAAAGATTGTTCTAATTTTACGAGGTAAATCTATGTGTTACTTTGGAATTCATGGTTTATATACTATACAAAGCAAAAAATTGGATCCAGAATGAAAACATTTGCTCATGAAATGAAAGTTTCTGACCAACAATTAGTTTCAGATTTGTAGGCGGGTATAGCTGTAAAAGTACAATACTGACAGGTCAAATTAATTGTACCGCCCTCAAAAGACTTCACATTAGATGACCAAACAACAAGAACAACCAAAGTTCAGTAGAAAAAGAGAAAACATTTAAAATTAAAATAAATAACGACCACATTTGGCGTAGTCTAATTCTATATATTAATTGTAGACATTCGTAATCTACCAGATAACTAAGACAGAAGACAATAGGTTTGCATGTTGCTATTTGTGGAGTTGGTGAAAGTAATGCATCCCTACCTTGAGGTTCTGGTGCAGCAGGGCAGTCAGCTGTTGAAATAAACATGCAAAGTAAACATTAACTAAAACTTTAAACCAATCATTCATATAATTCAACTCTATACTAATTTTATCCCCAAGATATTGGTTCCATCAACACATCAGATTTACAGAAAATTATTTTGAGAAAATATAATTTTGTTTTACATTGAAATAATGTTGACATTGGAATAATATTTTAAGCAAAAATACATGAATTCAAAATTAAATATTTATGTTTATTGCTGATAATATATATCAAATACATAAAAATAAACTCACTGGGGCAGCAGGTTGTGTGGTGCTACAATGAGAGGAGAAAAGGAACATGGGATTTACAGGAAGTAAACTCTTCAAGTCAACTCTTAAAACACTTTCTGGGACCACTGACTCACAGATGTATATTCCATTTGGTAGTGTTGCAATTTGGAAGTTGTAGAACCGATTCGATAGCATTGATGGCTTCTAGCTGACGTCAATACCTCTTTATTAAAGATCCCATGCCATGCTATTTTATGGATGCTTTAATATAGATATTAGTGGGCCACAAACACAGTATTCAAAGACGTCCCCGAAATTCAGCCGTGGTGCAGAGTTACAGCCACTCCGAACCAGTCGCACATTGAGCTTCCCCCAAACGCGCTGTTTCGGTGGGCGTGTCAAGGCAGGTCAAGGAGGGGGGTGGGGGTGTGGCCCTGAGCAGCTTGTAGCCACAGTTCCATTCGCTCTGGTTATGGTGGGCGTGTCAAGGCAGGTCAAGGAGGGGTGTGGGGGTGTGGCCCTGAGCAGCTTGTAGCCACAGTACCATGCGCTCTGTTTACGGTGGATGTATCGCAATGGCTCGTAGAAACCCATAATATACATAGATATCTATCTAATATAATATAATATATAATATATATTATCACCTGGCCCTGAGCAGCTTGTAGCCACGGTACCATGCGCTCTGTTTACGGTGGATGTATCGCAATGGCTCTTAGAAACCCATATTATCCATAGATATCTATATCATATAATATATAATATATATTATCACCTGGCCCTGAGCAGCTTGTAGCCACGGTACCATGCGCTCTGTTTACGGTGGATGTATCGCAATGGCTCTTAGAAACCCATATTATACATAGATATCTATATCATATAATATATATTATCACGGCCAAAAGCTGTGTGAGCCTCCAGACGATAGGCTATTATGAATCTCAAACGACCGCGTCTTCTTCAGATTGATGTGGAAGTGGAAGAACCAGAGACGTCGGAGAACCCGACGAAGTCCTTTGTGATTCATTATATCGTCTGGAGGTGCACACAGCTTTTGGCCGTGATAATATGTATTATTTGATATAGATATCTATGTATTATATGATATTATTTAGATGTAGAGCCCCAGGACTGTAACGCAAGTGTTGTACACTTCCTTGTTATTTGGATAACCGTTCTGCTGTTGGTGTGATGGCGCATAACACGTCGGACTCTCGTCTCTGGTATTTCTACAACGAGACTCGTAGTGGGGGTTATCTCAGCCATGGTTGAGAATAAATTGGGGGAAAGGAACTTTGGCTTTGACTCCCTGAAGTACATGAACCACGACATGGAGGAGAAGGGGATGTTGGCCGCGAATGTATCCCGCTTGAGCCCTGCTTCCCGCCGCCTCGGCAGCGGTCAGCGCTAATCACCGCCTCCTGAAGCCGAGGCGGTGGTCCATCGACAGCGAGGCGTCCATCGGCAGCGAGGCTCCGGCGGGAGACGACCATGGTCAACAATCCCTTTCTCCTCCATGTCGTGGTTCATGCCTACTTCAGGGAGTCAAAGCCAAAGTTCCTTTCCCCCAATTCATTCTCAACCATGGCTGAGATAACCCCCCCTACGAGTCTCGTAGTATACCAGAGACGAGAGTCCGACGTGTTATGCGCCATCACACCAACAGCAGAACGGTTATCCAAATAAAAAGGAAGTGTACAACACTTGCGTTACAGTCCTGGAGCTCTATATCTAAATAATATCATATAATACAGAGATATCTATATCAAATAATACATATTATCACGGCCAAAAGCTGTGTGCACGTCCAGACGATATAATGAATCACAAAGGACTTCGTCGGGTTCTCCGACGTCTCTGGTTCTTCCACTTCCACATCAATCTGTAGTAGACAGAACCGCGCACTGCCTGCCACCTGCTGCCCGCTGCTGGGCGGTGGTGCTTCGTGGCGGTGGTGCCTCGCGGCAACCGGCGGCAGGCAGCATGTCGCAGTTCATGTACTTCGATGTCGTTCTGCCATTGCATTCAAAATTCTGTAAGTAGCCTGTTACTACGAACTAAGCAACTACCGTACACGTATTAGCATTTATCACAAGCTCAATCACGACTCCTTCAGAATTCTTGTGGGTGGTTACGAACCAACCAAGTGGGCAGGGCCATGTATAATAATTTGACAACGCTACGTCACAGTGTCACCTTATCCAGATCGGCTAATTTCTTCAGCCTTTTTCCTTTCATTGCCTATTGCATTCAGCAGACAAACTGCATAGATTTCAAATTTACCACAGCTCACAAACTTATTAAGACCTATGTTATTTAACAAACAATAGGAAAAATGTGATTTTAATGGCATGGGCTCTTTAAGTATTGCAATTGCAAAAGAAACATTTCTTGTTCCTGCTTTCACTCGGACAAAACGGGTGTTAACCAGTCACCAAGCCAAAGATTGGGCATCCGACTGGCCCTTATATTCAAGGGGCTATTAATGATTGACCTTTTGTTTGAGGAGATAATAAATAACAAAATGCTTGTGTGGAAGTGGTTAAGTGTCAAGTCATCTTTTGGACCAGAATGTAACAATAGCGATGTTCAACATTTATTTTACTTGCGGTAACATAGCCTTACATCCTACTTTTCAACTATAGGCCCGCTCAACCTGAAGAGAGAAACCTTATGTGAGCTCGGAGGACCAGGTTGGTCCATGGTTATACAGGAGTAGCAATATCACAAAACTATTTCTTATTTTAATGAATAGGCTACTCATGAAACAAGGAATAATCCTGATATAGTGGCTATGTTGTGAAGATATGATGCCAATGTTTGGAAATCAGACTCACGAAAGGTTCAGAACTGACATATTTAAACACTGTGCGGAGATTGGGTCAGTTCCAGCTACAGAAAATATTCAGAGATGACAACAATGCACAGGGCTTCCTATCTGAATGGAGTTCAAGTACTGAGGTTCTCTTACCTTCGGATGGCAAACAATTGTAACACAAACTTTCTTCAGGCATCCAGGCAACGTGAGGAAGGAGTCAGATGAGGATATATTTCCATTATTGGGATCTCCGTCAGTTGCCAGTACAGTGCCCTGTAGTTCAAGCGTACAGGAGGAACGTGTAGGACTTTTAGACATGATTGACACACACATTGATACACCTTAATTTACCTAAAAGTTAAACTAAACACATCACAAAAACATCTTATTTGTTCTCCAAAGTATTGCGTGGTCCTTTGCCAAATCATCTAATACGGCGCGTTTCCATCGTTTCCTTTCCACCTTCTTGGTACCCCAACGGAGGAGGACTGTGAGATAAATATGGCTAATCACTGCTTAGTCCGGACCCCGCCCACATTTGGCGGTGGAAACGCGAACCGTACCGCACCTATTCATACTGAACCGAACCCGCCGGTGGAAACGTGCCATAAGAACACTATACTGTAGCCATCCCAGAATTGAAAATGGCGTCGGCCTGTATGTCACTCCGTGTCAAATTGAAGTACAACGTTGCTGCTAGAAATGGCCAATAAATCAATGCTTTGGAGAAGTGCAACATAACCCTAATGTGCAACATAATGCCACTAAAACAGTAGGCTATTAAACTCATTGAATAAAATATTCAGCTGCTCATTTTTATATCAATCACAATCATTCAGTAATCCAGTAATCCACCATAATAAATGTTTAACTTACATAAGAATCAGCCCAGCTGTATTCACACTCTGCATTGCCGGTAGGGTTTAAGATGTTGTACGTCGTTGCTTTGCCCTGATGGGTGACTTTGCACGGGTCACCAAATACGCCAACTGTAGATGAAAGAGAAAGGGTGTCTAACTATATCTATAACAAAGAATATAGGGACATCAATATGAACCTTTGTACAATCATTATTTTATCTTATCCTTGAAGAAATTAACCTGAATGAACACGTGGTAATGAAGAGAAAGATGTAGATCTGACACTGACAGACATTAAACGATAGGCCTACCAAATAAACAATGAAAGCATTTTTTTAAATAAGGCTAAGAAAAAAAAAAGACAGCCAGGCTCAAAACAATTCTAATGAAGCCAATACATATTAGGAGGTTGATTATGAATTGGCCTAGTTTGAATTCTTGGCAAAGCCTAATAAAAGGATGCTCCTTTATAAGGCTTGGCCAAGAATCACAAAAAAAGAACCACAATAACTCATGTTTTTAGTCAGGCTGAACGGAAGCATTCGGAGGCCATTCATAGAGTTAAGTATTTGGCTGTCATAATTGACAAAAAACAACACTTGGCAGTAATCGATTGTCAAGCATGTGGTAAACAGTAGAAAGATGTTGGGGAGCATTCTGTGGGTTGTTGTTTTCGTCCATGACACAACTTTGAAAGACATGTATGATACTTTCATAAGCATCTAGAATAACTCAAAGTAAACATCACTGACAGTCGTGGCCAAACAAATCACAAAGAAAGCCACCTGCAGAGGAAACATCCGGGTGTACATCAGAGAGTGCTGGACACAGAGGAAGGAAATCCAGATGTGAGCCACACCTCAAAACTGGTGATCGGTGACTCAGCCTCTGTGCAGTCAGTGGGCTTCGTTGAACTTTCCCACAGACTTGACAACCTGCTACTCTCTGCAACATTATGCCGGAGCATTCACAGTTGACCCTCAAGAATCGGCCTATAACCAGACGGGAACGCAGAATAGACAATGCTAATGTCCTCTCGTACCAAATGCTTTAATTTGTGGAACCCTAGAGTGCGCTTACCACGCATGCCATAGAGTAAAATTTGGAACAGGGTGCTAATATACCTCATCCTCTATTCATGGCACGGACCGGAAATTGCGTAACTGAAGGACACCAAAGCCTCTGCCGTGATTCCCCACACCAAGTCTTTCTTTACGAGCCTGGCAAACAAGACACTGGACCTCAATTTAGCTGTAGATCCTAAGCTGAATTTGCTAAAACAAACAGATTCCTAAACCTCATATGGACTCGAGAAACCATATCTAGCCCTTCCTGTGAGCCACACCACTGGCTCACAGGAAGTCACCTGCAGAACTGTTGATCAACAGAAAACGGGGCCACCAGAACTTATTAAACACCAAACTGGTGGTGACAGAGTTACTCAAATCAGCAAGTGGAGCAAGAGGGATGATTGTCTCTAATATGAGCAAGTCACACACAATGTAAATTACAACGATTTTGTGTCACTCAAACTGTAATTTATTGACGGTACCTAAGTGGAACCCCTTGGAACCCCTTGGTTCCACTTCGGAACCGTCAATAAATTAGAAGTTGAGGGAGAGAAAAACTAAGAGCGAGCCGTCAGCTGACCGTCCTCTACTGTCAACGAAGCCGCTGGTTCCGGACTGGAGGCCCTGATCACCTTCTATACCGGACACCTTCTCTATGTGCCACCGCATACAGACTGCGAATCAAGGGGATCACAGTACAGATAACTCCATCACATGACACTTCCTTATAAGCAGCACACCTATTCACTATAGTCACTTTATATATATATATATATATATATATATATATATATATATATATATATATATATATATACACATAGTCATTCCTGTCAAACACAGCCATAATGATATAAGTAGGACCACATTAACTAGTAATAACCTCGAGAACACACTTACACTTTGCTACACCTATGTTTTTATTATTTAACTTACTCAAACTGTTTAGGTTTCCCTTATTAATACTACTGACTATTTATTTTATTATTATTTATCGATGCCGCGACTTATTTTTTACGTATTTAAATTTGTAGGCCTACCAATATATACTTTATCTTGTATTGTTGCTGCTATTTGGCTGTTGAGGAATCAAGCCCAATAATTTAACTCTTACAATAAGATGTAAGCAAGGATGTAATAAAAGCAATTCTGATTCAGATTTTGATTCAGAAGTATCTTTGTAAACCTGTCTACGTATCGGTGTGTCAACATTCCATCGGATATAAACAATAGGTAGGCCTATAGGTATAGAGTAGTAAACCCACCTGTGATAATGACTACCGACCTGTGGCCTTAACATGCCTGGTCATGAAAGACTTTGAGAGGCTAATTCTCACACAACTACAGGCAGAGGTCAGTAAGTGTACACTGACCTGCTTCAGTTTTCATACAAACGTCACAGAGTGGTAGACGACGCCACACTACGATGCTGCACGGAGCTTACTGTTCTACACCAACGACTGCAGAAGCACAATCCCAGACATTACATACATCAAGCATTCTGACGACCCTGTCATCGTGGACTCCACCAACTCATCAGACCAGTTACAGTCTGAGCTGGCCACCTTTTCAGACTGGTGCAGGCGGAACTGCCTTGATCTCAGCATCACCAAGACAAAATAACTAATAATAGACTACCGTAAGGCCCCAGCCGATAGAGAGGGTAGACACATATAGATGCCTTGGGACAACAACCGACCACTAACTCAACTTAAAAACAAATAGTGATACCATCCGCTCCAAGGTCCCCTAACGTCTCTCCTTCCTTCGCAAACTCTGCAAACTCCAGGTCCATCCATACGTTCTCATAGGAATTCGACAGATGTTTCATTGAATCCATAATCACCTTTAACATCACTTCCTGGTTTGGAGCACTGTCCAACATCAATAGGAACCCACTAAACAGAATCATCAAACTGAGCAGCAAAATCATTGGACAACAGCAGGAATCACTCATCAATATATAGTACGACAAAAGGACTAAGCAAAAAGCAACACAAATCACCTTGGACATCACACACAATCTACACAGCCAGTAGGCCTAATTGCCTCTTAACATCAGGCCACAGACACAGGGGCCCTATAGTAAGGACAAGTAGCCCTGTCAAGCTTTGTCCCGGCATCCATAAGACTTTTGAATGGCTGAACCCCTCTTTGAACTGTATCCTCTCGTGTTAATATCTTTTTTTAATTATTTATTTATTTCTCGCGTGTTTGTTTATTGTATGCACTGTTTGGTATGGACACACACTGCTGCTCCTCCACATGTGAAGTTCATAACGGAAAAATAAAGTTATTTTGAATTTGATGCGAGTCACATAGACCTCGCATGCACAATAAATGCATTGTTTCAAAACTATATTTTAAATAAATACACGCTCTCACTCCAAATATATACCACGCTACAACACTTACCGGCGGTCAATAAGGCAGATAGAAATAAAAAAAGTTTCCTCCCGCCTAAGAAAAGGTCCATTCTGACAAGTTCAAGGTGACGAATTCGATCCTTCGTGGTATGGTCGTCTCGGGCTAGGTATGACTCGGAGAGTGGTAAATGTTCAACTCGCTGTTTATTCTGACAATGACACAAGTTCAGGGAGCTCGCGTTTTGTGGTTTGGTGGGTCAGGAGAAACATGATCAAGGAAGTGGGCGGAATGGTAAATAAGCCATGCTTACATGCTTACAAGCAGGGACTCTAGCTCGACTTAAGGAATATATAAATATAACCTAACCTTTTTATCTAAGTTATAGACAACACTGTTGTAAATGTAGTATTATTATTATTATATAATCCATGATTTTTCTTACGTCCTGTCCAGGATTCTGTGACTTTCATTTTCTTAGTTACTATGCATGTCTTAGCCAATAGATGGCAATGTGACCTAAATAATAAAGTTCTGAACCACTAAAGTGATGAAAGGAAAAAAAACTGTTTTGATGAAGGAATAATCAAATGTATGTGAACTCTGTAATAACAATTTGAGGTTTATTCAATTTCCTTGGGTAATTCTCCCTCAAAAAATGACCAAATTTCCCCCCTTTTTTTTTTACACAGTTACCGAATCACATTGGTTTTCAAAGTAAACTCTACATGGAGTGACGAAGAGTGACCGGTAGTGACCGATAGTGACCGATATTGACCTGGACACTTGGAGCCAATCGCTATCACAACCCCTACATCCAGCCCCTACTGCTACCAACTAACACTCTCCCACTACCTCTACCACTACCTCTACGACTACCACTACCTCTACCACTACCACTACCTCTACCACTGCCACTGCCACTACCACTACCTCTACCTCTACCACTGCCTCTACCACTACCACTACCTCTACCACTACCACTACCTCTACCGCTACCTCTACCACTACCACTACCTCTACCGCTACCTCTACCGCTACCACTACCGCTACCACTACCTCTACCTCTACCACTACCACTACCACTACCACTACCTCTACCACTACCACTACCGCTACCTCTACCGCTACCACTACCGCTACCACTACCACTACCTCTACCACTAGTGGGTAGTGGGTATGGGTAGTGGTAGTGGGATAGCGTTAGTGGGCAATGGTAGGGGTAGAGCAGTGGTAGGGGTAGAGCAGTGGTAGGGGTAGAGCAGTGGTAGGGGTAGAACACTGTGGTGGCAGCGGGTAGTCGTAGAGGGAGTGGTAGTAGCGGGTAGAGGTAGAGGGTGAGGTAGTGGGTAGTGGTAGTTGGTAGCAGTGGTGGTAGTGGGTAGTCATAGAGGTAGTCGTAGAGGTAGTGGGTGAGTGTTAGTTGGCAGCAGTAGGGGCTGGACGTAGGGGTTGTGATAGCGGTTGGCTCCAAGTGTCCAGGTCAATATCGGTCACTCTTGGTCACTCTCGGTCACTCTCGGTCACTCTCGGTCACTAGGAGTTCAGAGGTGGTCCAGTCTACCAGCTCCGGCCCTGAGCCGCTTCCTCGCTGGGTCCAGACCCCCGGGGGGGCCGGGGGCCCGGAGGTCAGGGGCCCCCTGGAGGGAGGGGGGGTGTGGTAGGGGCTGAACCTCAGCCAGGTTTGGGAGCCTCGCGGGCTGGGGGCCCCTGGAGAGAGAGACCGGGATGAGTCCTGGTCGAAGAGTTCTACGGTACAGAGAGAGATTCATACCCAACATGCAGGAGGATGGGTTCTGCCCGGGGCGGGCGGCCTCTGAAGCCCTGAGACTCTGACTGGGATGAACTCACTGGGATTAAAGGGCTAAAGAAATGGGTATATATTGTTGATTCTCTTTCTTCTGATGAATGGTCTTATACGTTTGGTTCACGTGCGCCGCTATCTTGACGACCGATCCCACCCACTGACCCGCTGATTTCAGTGGTAACTCAGCGCCAACAACAACACCTACGACCACAATCAAACAATGAGGATGCGCTCTTTTATTCTCTTTAGTGCCGGTAATGAAAGGTTCTGAAAGATGGCATATCCATGTAGCTTACTAATGAATAAAATGCATGCAAAAAACGTTGACATATGACCCACTATGTTCTGCTCCATATACCCAATGTTGACAACGTCCCAGCCAAAGAGTCTTGGTATTAATACCTCATTCATTGTCCAAAATAATCCATACTGATTCAAATCTGGTTTTGTTTTGGGTACAAAATTATTCTTGAAGAAAACTCGTCCCAAGCGTCCCCGGCGAAATTATCGTTTTGATGACTGATTTCAACGATCATTGATAGTAACCCACCACAAATTGTTCACAAGAAGTCACAAATATATAGTACTTAATTTTGCCATTATCAGATAAAGATTATTTGTGGCCCAGTGCCACACTTTAGCGTCCTTCACCCATCCAGCCACAGCATATTGGTAGGCATCAGTGCTCTTGAACGCTTTCAAGATATCTCCACTGTATGGGGAGGGGTTGTGGACTAAATAAATATATATGTCATGAACATTTATTTGAGGCAAGTGTGAGGCCGATACTAATGGACCAAAAAAAACTGGGGGTAACAAATGAGGATAGGAGCCTAAAATCGTTGTTTTTTTTTCAGATACCTCTGTCTCTCTCTAACATTCAGATGAGCGGTGTGGGCGGTCCATACTAGGCGAGATTGGTCGTGCAAATTGCGGCGTTCCAGAAAACGTGACGTAGATTAACCGTATGAATTGTTAGTCACTTTGGATTAAAGCGTCTGCTAAATGTCCTAAATCCAAATGTAGATTACCTAGTTTTCTATACTTACTCTTTTCAACAAGGCTGTTTCTTCTCCTGTCAGGTGCTCTTCTGTCCATAACCATAAACGGACATACACACTTTCATTAATAACAACAATGTCCTCTTTATTCATAGAACATGACAATAGTTTACATTTTTCTTACATTTTTAGTAACCTTACTCAACTATTCCAGCGTTGGCCTATCAAACCTGCAGTGTTCATTTTGAATCACTGCTGTTGCAGATGATTATGATAAATATATTACTGGATCCGCAGTTATAAGCAAAGTCCAACAGGCTCCCACAGTGAAACATGCAAAAGATCTGCTACTTTGGTGGATTTGTGTGGGACATGGTAAGGCAACGAAACTGGCAACGAGGCCATGAAGGACTAACGGGACTATCTTACTATATACTGGATCAACATACCAGACCAGACACTTAAAATGAGGAAGCATCTGGTGTTTTCTTGTTTTTATATAAGATTTATTTTCGAGATTTTGAGCATAACAGAATACAGTACACCTCATACATAAAGTGAAATAGAAACATTCAGTGAAACAAGGTACTAACAAAGAGACAGTTTAGTTGGCAGAAAACCTGTTACTTTTTATTTTTATATATTGGTCTGAGCAGCCCATAAAACCAGTTGATCAGCGACACGATTGACACTGGGCTAGCCCAATCACTATCGGCGAAATGGGTTTCTCACCAAAGGGCATCGGCCCAGACATACTTTAGTCAGCGAGTCCTCGAACCGCTAGTATAACAATCTCTAAAGGTAATGTTGAAGTCGACATTTATGTTTATATATACCCATGATTTTAGGTACTATTTGATCATGGTGGGAGTCAAAATCTAAAAAAAGAAAACCTGTGAAATGAAATCCCGAAAACAATCTTGGCAGGAAGTATTATTTATTGTGTGTAAAGATGTTCCGCCACTGATGGGTACACTTTTTGGAAGTATTTAATGTGTCCACTCTCACTTATTCACGTTAACTCTTCAGCCTTCAATGCACAAGAGCACCATCATATTGTTCGACCCCTTATAATATGGGTTTCAAACAGCCACACTGAACATCCAGAAGAATAGATGGAGGCTTACAACACACATTAGATTCACAGTAAAGAGAGAGCACAGTGCATTACTGAATTGCACATGGATTAATTTCGGTGAAGATGGTTCATAATTACTGGCCGCGACAATGAGGACATTTGACTGTAATCGAAAAATGTTGTATGCAATACCTGTTTATTTTCTTTCTGCAGCAGACCGCCCCAATGACCACCAAAATGACCACCAAAATCCCCCCCTTAATCACTCCAGTGACCACCGGTGTCCAGAATACAGCCAGAGGTGGGGGGCTGCTGGTTGTGGGGTCAATGCGTTCTACAAGCAGAAATACATTGAAGGGTCATTGGCAAAGCCTCTGAATCTGAATCAATGCATAGTAAGACCACAAACTAATGGCTAACACACTCAGCCTCCCCCAACAGGGTTGCTTAACTCTGTTGAACCCTTATGATGTCTGTGAAATTGCTGACTATATTTCAATTTAGAGGGTGTTGAATATCTTGGATTAAGTTTGGCAAACGATACAGATTGTTCTAATTTTACAAAGTAAATCTATGTTTTACTTTGGAATGCAGGGTTTATAAATGTACGATACTGCTTTGATCGCCGTAGAGAAAAATAATAATAAACAGCAAACGATTGGATCCAGGATAAAAACATTGGCTCATGGAATTAAAGTTTCTGACCAACAATTAGTTTCAGATTTGTCGGTGTGGTTGGCTGCAGAAGTATAATACTGACATTTCAAGTTAATTGTACCGCCCTCAAAAGACTTCAGTTGCACATTAGATGACCAAACAACAAGAACAACCAAAGTTCAGTAGAAAAAGGGCCAACATTCAAAATATAAACAAATAACAACCACATTTGGCATAGTCTGATTCTATGTATTAATTGTAGACATTCATAATTTGCCAGATAACTAAGACAGAAGACAATAGGTTTGCATGTTGCCATTTGTGGAGTTAGTGAAAGTAATGCATCCCTACCTTGAGGTTGTTGTACAGCAGTGCAGTCAGCTGTTGAAATAAACATGCAAAGTAAACATTAACTAAAACTTAAAACCATCCATTGAAATAATTCAACTCTATACTAATTTTATCCCCAAAATATTGGTTCCATCAACACATCAGATTAACAGGAAATTGTTTTCAGAAAATATAATTTTGTTTTACATCGAAATAATGTTGACATTGAAATAATATTTTAAGCAAAAATACATAGATTCAAAATAAATATTTACGTTTCTCGTTAATAATAATGAAGTATAAAAATAAACTCACTAAGGCAGCAGATTGGATCGTAGTGCTACAATGAGAGGAGAAAAAGAACAGTGATTTACAGGAAGTAAACTCTTCAAGTCAACTCTTAAAGGACTTTGTGGATAAAAGGCCCTGCCAAATAAAGTGAAGGCGTCTCCGAGCACAAGACTTGGAGCCCGAGGTGAGGCTGATGGGTTGATGCGTTTCACAGATGTATCTTCCATTTGGTAGCGTTGCAGTTTGGAAGTTGTAAAACAGGTATAGTAGCATTGATGGCTTCTAGCTGACGTCAAAACCTCTTTATTTAATATTGCAATTGCAAAGGTAACATTATGTTTGCTGCTTTCACTTGGACGTAACACAGAATATAGATCAATATTCTCCCAGGTGTTAACCAGTCACCAAGCCAAAGATTGGGTATCAGACTGGCCCTTATATTAAAGGGGCTATTAATGATTGACCTTTTGTTTGAGGAGATAATAAATAAACAAATTGCTTGGGTGGAAGTGGTTAATTGTCAAGTCTTGTGTTGGACCAGAATGTAACAATAGCGATGCTCAACATTTATATTACTTGTGATAACATAGCCTTACATCCTACTTTTCAACTATAGGCCCGCTAAACCTGCAGAGAGAAACCTTATGTGAGCTCGGAGGACCAGGTTGGTCCATGGTTACACAGAAGTAGCAATATCACAAATCTATTTCTTATTTTAAGGAATAGGCTACTCATGAAACAAGGAATAATCCTGATATAGTGGCTATATTGTGAGGATATGATGCCAATGTTTGGAAATCAGACTCACTTAAAGTTTTGTATCAGAACTGGTGCATCCATATTCAAACACTGTGCGGAGATTGTGTCGGAAATATTCAGAGATGACAACAATGCACAGTGCTTCCTATCTGAATGGAGTTCAAGTACTGAGGTTCTCTTACCTTCGGATGGCAAATAGTTTCAACACAAACGTTCTTCCGGCATCCAAGCAAAGTGAGAGAGGAGTGAGATGAGGATATACCTCCCTTATTGGGTTCTTCATCAGTTGCCAGTATAATGCCCTGTAGTTCAAGCATACAGGAGGAATGTGTAGGACTTTTAGACATGATTGACAGCATTGTAATTGTTTCATGCCTTCAAAATGTTGTGGATTAAGAGGATTAGTTATGGGAATACTGTACCCCTTAATTTACCTAAAAGTTTAACTAAACACATCACAAAAACATCAATTTTTTTCTCCAAAGTATTAAGTTGTCTTTTGCCAAATCATCTAATATGGCACGTTTCCACCGGCGGGTGCCCCTAGGCCCAGCACGCCTTGGCCCGGTAGTGAAGGTGTGGTTTGGCCCAGCTCAGTTAAGGCTTGCGTTTCCATCGCCGACAGTACCCTTATGCTAGGGCGGGGTTTAAGTCATATAGCGATAGCCGCACTAGCTACGTAAGCATCGTGACCTCATAGCAGCCCGACACGGTGTATCCTGCCAAGAAGGAAGGCAAACTTTTGCACAACATTTTCAATAAACAAAGTTTTCGCCGTTGTCCAGTGGGGTGTTCCACAAAGCCGGTTTTATCACATAACCGGGTAAGTTAACCCAGGGTTTGCGGTAACCCTAGGTTTTCCGTTCCAAAAGGATCACGGTATGTTAGTTGCTATAGAAACATATGCTCTGAATCAAACCTGGTCGGACCAGGTTTTGCGCAGGTTAAGTTTGAAACATAACCCGGTTTTGGGTATTTCAACCCGCGTTCACCGCAGATTTCATGTGTTCACAATGGCATGCCCTTTTGATGAGAGAACTGCTGATATCAGAGCGCAAATTATACATGCAATCCACCGGGAGCGATTGATAAGACCACGGCTCGACATCTTGGCATATCAAATGACTTTTTGCTGGAGTGGAGAAATAGGCCTATATATTCTCGCGCAAATCTTTAATATATTTAAAAAGCCTTACATAGCCAACACTACCAATCGAGGACCTGGCCTCAGTTCACTCCAGACTTTGCGTAGCCCTCCGTTTTTTGCAAATGGTCGTTTTATCTAGGCTATAATGTTGGAGATGCTGAGCACATCTCAGTCCTTTCAGATGACCGATCCAAGATTTGTATCGGCCTCCTATCATACAAAGAGCAATATTGTCTGAGTACTATGCCGAGAGGCACTTACAACACAAAGTATAAAATAGTCCTAACGGACTTGCATCCACTGGAGAATGTTTGATCGTTACACGCACTAATCCATCTTGATCTGTGAAGTTGATGAATTGTCACTTTTAGGTTACCAAAAAAATTAACATTTGGAATAGTATGCGCTGTGGCAAGCACATGGTTTGCATGTGTTATTTCGAACGCAAAAAAAATCTAAGATACAAGAAAACACCAAAACCTACATTCAACCAGTGGGGTATGGCCCCTGACTCTCTGAGGAGGTAGGTACCTCCAGGTACCCCCTCCATGCCAGGGCGCCCTGAATTTATGTTTATTAACAGCTCCTCCACCGGGGTCAAGACAATTTGAGGGCCAGATCCAGTCTGCCGACTGTCGGCCTTTTCACTATTGGCTTAAAAAAATTGCTTATTTAAATTCATACCAATACGATGGTGGGAAAAGCTTACCAGTTATATATGTTTTTTATACTTCATTTTTATACTTGATCCGTTGACTGCTTGGAAGCCATCGGAGTACATATTTTCTTAGAAGAAAGGGGTTGTGTGCTTAACTGGGATATTTATATATTCATGGCTCGAATATTAACGATCATGCTTTTGACGTGTAACTAACGCATTTACGCGGTCAGCGATCCGCTGCCAGGCTTTGGTTCTCCGGGTTCCAGAGGCTTTAGCGTTCCCTTTTCTTGTGATAATGTCCTTCTCCTCGTCATAGCTCTCCAGGAGAACCTGAAGTTCCATTTCATTGAAATAAGCGGCCCGTTTCGCCATTTCGATCAGGGTTTCCATGATCGATACATCACGTCTTTTTAGGTTTGGCGTGGACGCGCACAACCCTGTGTTAACCAACCCCGAGTTGATTGAACTAATGCATAACCGCTGCTGTGGAACCGAAAACTCTGGGTTGGTCGGCACAGGGTCAATCAACCTAGAGTTCAGCGTTAACTCAGTGTTTGTTAAACCTCCGTTCGTGGAACACCCCTCTGAAATACCTCGCGGGTAATGCGTTTGTTTGTTATTAACCCTGTGTCGCACAGAAGTGACGATTCGGTCGACCAATCAACGGACGGCGTGTGTAGCTGGAACTTGTTGGCACCCTTTCAGACGTCTTGGTACCCCAACGGAGGAGCACTGAGAGATAAGTACGGCTCAGTCCGGACCCCGCCCACTTTTGGCGGTAGAAACATGAACCGTACCGCGCCTATTCATACCGAACCAAACAGCTACCGCCAGTGGAAACGCGCCATAAGAACACTATACTGTAGCATCCCAGTATTCAAAATGGCGTTGGCCTGTATGTCACTCCATGTCAAATTGAAGTACAAATTTGCTGCTAGAAATGGCCAATAAATCAATGCTTTGGAGAACTGCAACAGAAAAAAATCCAACTGATACGTTTCTCAGACATTAACCCCATGATAACTAAAAATATAATTGTCATGTCAACATAATATAAAAACAGTAGGTCAATAAAACAGTAGGCTATTAAACTCATTGAATAAAATATTCCGATACTCATTTTAATATCAATCACAATCATTCAGTAATCCAGTAATCCATCCTAATAAATGTTTAATTTACCTCAGAATTATACCAGATGTATTCACACGTTGGATTGCTCTTAGGGATTAAGATGTTGTACGTTGTTTCTTTGCCCTGATGGGTGACTTTGCACGTGTCACCAAAAACACCAACTGTAGGTGAAAGAGAAAGGGTGTCATATTGTGTATCGATAACAAAGAATATAGAGAGAAAATATGAATCTTTGTACAATCCTATCTTATCCTTGAAGAAATTAACCTGAATGAACGCGTGGTAATGAAGAGAAAGATGGAGATCTGACACTGACAGACATTAAACGATAGGTCTACCAAATAAACAATGAAAGCATTTTTAATTAAGGCTAAGAAAAGAATGCCAGCCATGCTCAATACAATTCTAATGAAGCTAAAACAGATTAGGATGGTTGATTATGAATAGGCCTAGTTTGAATTCTTGGCAAAGCCTAATAATGGAGGCTCCTTTATACGGCTTGACCAAGAATTAAAACTATTAGCTTACCATGTGTCATGGGGATAATAACAAACAAACAAGGTACCCGCAAGGTATTCATGGACAACGGCGAAAGCTTCGTTTATTGAAGAAAATGTTGCGCAGAAGTTTACCGTCCTTCTTGGACGTCCTACATTGTTTGCTCTTTGTTTATAGTTGCGCGTTCTTATTTTTCTTGGATTTATTAGCAGGCTACACTGTGTCGGGCTGCTATGACGTCAAGATGCTAACGTAGCTGGGGGGCAAAAACATAGCAAAACTATTACTTGCGATGACCCAGCAGCAATGCGGAAGGAAAGTGTCAGAGGCGACACAGACAGACAGCAGCAGATTGCATCACCCCCACCACAGAGCCACCTGAGCAGCGCCAACGAGGGCAGCCGATGTGTGAGAGAGACTGCGATCATTGGTGAAGACCCCACCTTATGGGCAGATCAACTGACAGAGGAGAGGGGAGAATTAAAATGGTCAATAAAGGCCCCATACAAATAATGGATATTAAGTTGGTTAAGGTTAAAATGGTATTAAGAGTTGTTTTTTTGAGGAGAGGCGGAGGGGGGAGTGAGGGGGGAGTTGATAATTGAGGTGAGAAATGGCAAGATCTCTCTTGAGACATCCTGGAGGAGAGAGGAGGGGATATCGTCAAGGGGGCAGGTGGCATGACACAAACAAGTAAATCCAGTGTGAGCCACACCTCAAACCTGGTGATCGGTGACTCTGCCTCTGTGCAGTCAGTAGGCTTTGTTGAACTTTCCCACAGACTTGACAACCTGCTATTCTCTGCAGCGTTGGGACAATAATGCCGGAGCATTCACAGTTGACCCTCAAGAATCGGTCTATAACCAGACGGGAATGCAGAATAGACAATGCGAAAGTCCTCTCGTACCAAATGCTTTAATTTGTGGAACCCTTGACTGTACTTACCACGCATGCCATGGAGAAAAATTGGGAACAAAGTGATAATATACCTGTTCCTCTCTTCATGGCACGGACTATGTACTGCTAATGGATTATTTTTCTCTTTAACCAGAAATTGCGTAAATGGGACACCCCAGCCTCTGACGGGATGCCCCACATCAAGTCTTTCTTCACGAGCCTGGCAAACAAGACACTGGACCTCAATTCAGCTGTAGATCCAACGCTGAATTTGCTAAAACATACAGATTCCCAAACCTTACATGGACTCGGGAAACAATATCTAGCCCTTTTTAACTACCGAGCCACACCACTGGCTCACAGGAAGTCACCTGCAGAACTGTTGATCAACAGAAAACGAGGCCACCAGAACTTATTGAATACCAAACTAGCAGAGGTGGTGACAGAGTGACTCAAATCAGCAAGTGGAGCAAGAGGGATGATTGTCTCTAATATGAGCAAGTCACTATGAAGGTAATGTAAATAACAACGATTTTGTGTCACTCAAACTGTACTTTATTGATGGTCCCTAAGTGGAACCCCTTCGGTTCGATTGAGGAACCGTCAATAAATTACAAGTTGATTGACAAAAAAAACTAAAAGCGAGCTGTCAGAGGTGAGCTGACCGTCCTCTACTGTCAACGGACTGGAGGCCCTGATCACCTTCTATACCGGACACCTCTATGTGCCACCACATACAGTCAGTACGAATCAAGGGGATCACAGTACAGATAACTCCATCACGTGACACTTCCTTATAAGCACATCTATTCACTATAGTCACTTTATATAAGTAGGACCACATTATAACTAGTAATAACCTCGAAAACACACTTACACTTTACACACCTATGTTTTTATTATTTAACTTACTCAAACTGTTTAAGTTTCTCTCATTAATACTGACTATTTATTTTATTATTATTTATCATTGTGATCGATGCTGCTACTTATTTTTTACAGATTTTAATTTGTAGGCCTACTAATCATGATTAACTTTATCTTGTATTGTTGCTGCTATTTGGCTGTTGAGGAATCAAGCCTAAGTGTTTAACCCTTGTGTACTTAATAAGATGTAATGAGAGACGTAATAAAAGCAATTCTGATTCAGATTTTGATTCAGTAGTATCTTTGTAAACCTGTCTACGTATCGGTGTGTCAACATTCCATCGGATATAAACAATAGGTAGGTATAGACTAGTAAACCCACCTGTGATGATGACTACCTGTGGCCTTAACATCCCTGGTCATGAAAGACTTTGAGAGGCTAATTCTCACTCAACTACAGGCAGAGGTCAGTAAGTACGCTGACCTGCTTCACTTTTCATACAAACGTCACAGTAGCCCTGTCAAGCTTCGTCCCGGCATCCAAAGACTTTTGAATGGTTGAACCCCTCTTTGAACTGTATCGTTTAATACCTGGAATATTTTAAAATTATTTATTTGTCCTCCAATATGGAGTTACTAATATTTATTCAATAGGCTTAGCAAGAATTTTATTTAGTTGCCGATTTCCCAACTTCCGACTAGGAAGGCTGGCGTCCGAGGTTTCAGGAACACACCATAATAGTCGTTATAAGTGTGGTTCGATCAATAAATGCGTCGTTTAAAAAACGATCCTTTCAAATAGATACCAGCCCACACGCTCTCACTCCAAATACAGTCCACGCTACAACACTTACCGGTAAATAAGGCTGGAATTAATAAAAAAAGCAACTCCATTCCGAATCCAAATTCGATGTTCTGTGGCATGGTCGTATCGGGCCTATGACTGAAGTGAAAGTGAGTAAGTGTAGCAAGTGGGCAGAATGGTAATCAGCCACGCCTACATGTTTTACCCATGGTAAACCTTTGGTCTGTCTTGCTTAAGCGGAAATGGCAAAGTGGCAATGTTTAGTCTTTAATTTATCTACAAAATCATAAAACCTTAAATGGTGTTGTCCATTATGTAGAGAAGAAACCATTCATAACCATCCATCCATGTTGTTAGATTGAAACATGTCATCAGAAGTAGCATAGATAGACTGAAATAATTACATTATTATTATTATTATTATTATTATTGTGTGTGTGTGTGTGTGTGTGTGTGTGTGTGTGTGTGTGTGTGTGTGTGTGTGTGTGTGTGTGTGTGTGTGTGTGTGTGTGTGTGTGCGTACGTGCGTGCGTGCGTGCGTGCGTGCGTGCGTGCGTGCGTGCGTGCGTGTGTGTGTGTGTGTGTGTGTTAAATAAAGATACCTTTTTATAGGCCTTCCACGGCCAGGCTGAAACGACCCAACACCTGCGAAGGGGAGCCCTTAAATGAAAAGCACGGCCAGGATTCGTCTTTCTACTCATTCTTAATTGAGCTTTGAGATAAGAGACAAAAGTGTTTTTATTAAATCCAGATGGGACATTTGTTTCATAGGAGAAATAATGAGATAGTATTAGATTAAAGATAAACAGAGCATGTATCTTTGGCTGCACAATAAGGTTGGTCCTATATTATCTGCGTGTTTATAGTTTGATCTCCGTAGCGGTGGTCATCGTCTCCCGCTCCAGGGACGGACGTATGAAACACATCAAACCCTCCGGCCAGGTGCGGGCGCGCCTCATCCCGCACGCAGCAGGGAGGAAGGGAGGAAGGAAGGCGGTGGATAGGACTCGAGTTATGGAGATCAGCGAGGCCCCCAGCTGGAGCGGATCATCGCGGGATGGATCGCTCGTCTCCGAGACGCGCCGAAACTCCGAGGAGGCAACATGTCAGCCGTCACCTCCGGAGCTCAGAGACTCGCTCAGAGCCATGTCCATGGCTCAGAGACTCGCTCTCAGAGAGCCGCCAAGAGGCTCTGATGAGCTCGGAGCGGGACGCAGAGGAACAAGAGAGAGACATGCGAGGAAGAGCAGTCAAAACCGGAGGGGAGCAACGGCACTATGACTTGTTATATAAATAGCCTATATCATACATAAATGAAATAATATCATTGCTAAATAATTATGCAGGCTTTATAATAATAATAATTACAAGGAGTAATATTTGTGCTGTGATGCGTTTTCATCAGTGTGTAATGGTGTGTGTGTGTGTGTGTGTGTGTGTGTGTGTGTGTGTGTGTGTGTGTGTGTGTGTGTGTGTGTGTGTGTGTGTGTGTGTGTGTGTGTGTGTGTGTGTGTGTGTGTGTGTGTGTGTGTGTGTCTGTGTGTGTCTGTGTGTGTGTGTGCGCTGATGCATGTTTGTCTGTGTGGAGGCTTGAGAGAAATAGACAGAGAGGGGGCGAGAGCGATATTATATTGTGTTATAGTATCGCTGTTATAGCTATATTTAGCTATAGCAGCAAAACAATGATAACAATCAGCGTCAGTACCATCTCTCTCCACGAGGTGGAGCCAGTAGACAGCGTTTGGCTGACTGTATTTTCTCTCTGACATCAACCCTAGACAGTCTACTTTGCTTTAAGTATGAATTTCAGGACAAATTTCATTTGAATTTAATTCAAACTGGACATTACTGGAAAACTGTAATTTCCAGATGATCTGCCTATGAGCAGTTTCAATGAAATAAATTGTAAGTTATGTTTCTTTATTCGAGAAACGTGCAACATTTTCAAATGTAGTAATTCAGGTAAAGCGAAATTAGGATATTTTCTTTGGAATACATTGAATTCTAGTGGTGCACATTCATACCTTATTTCACAATTTATAGCTTAGTATTGCATATTTCTACCCATTATGCAAGAAACCGTTGGTATAACCAACGGTTTGCTGTGCACAGCAATGACGTTGATATGACCTATCACCTAATATTTACCAACACGTTAGGAATACAGATTCACACAAGCTCACTTTAACGTGATTGTCTTTATTATTCATATTGTGACCAAAAACAATGAAAATGTGTTTCAAAAAACACTTTAAGAGTCTTGCCAGTCTTCTCTTTGTTTGGAAGACTGGGAAGCTAAGATAGTTCTTAATTTGATCAAGAACACAGACGAAATACAAAATCACATTAAGCATCACTCTCGGTCACTCCCGGTCACTCTCGGTTACTCTCGGTCACTCTCGGTCACTCTCGGTCACTCCCGGTCACTCTCGGTTACTCTCGGTCACTCTCGGTCACTCCCGGTCACTCTCGGTCACTCTTGGTTACTCTCGGTCACTCTCGGTCACTCCCGGTTACTCTCGGTCACTCTCGGTCACTCTCGGTCACTAGGAGTTCAGAGGTGGTCCAGTCTACCAGCTCCGGCCCTGAGCCGCTTCCCTTGATGGGGGTCAGGGGCCCCCTGGAGGGAGGGGGGGTGTGGTAGGGGCTGAACCTCAGCCAGGGCTGGGGGCCTCGCGGGCTGGGGCCCCTGGAGAGAGGGACCGGGATGAGTCCTGGTCGAAGAGTTCTGCGGTACAGAGAGAGATTCATACCCAACATGCAGGAGGATGGGTTCTGCCCGGGGCGGGCCGGCCTCTGAAGCCCTGAGACTCTGACTGGGATGAACTCACTGGGATTAAAGGGCTAAAGAAATGGGTATGTATTGTTGATTCTCTTTCTTCTGATGAATGGTCTTATTGTTAGTCGCTCTGGATAAAAGCGTCTGCTAAATGTCCTAATGCAAATGTAGTTGAACTAGTTTTCTATACTTACTCTTTTCAACAAGGATGTTTCCTCTCCTGTCAGGTGCTCTTCTGTCCATAACCATAAACGGACACACACACTTTCATTAATAACAACAATGTCCTCTTTATTCATAGAACACATGACCATAGTTGACATTCTTCTTACATTTTTAGTAACCTTACTTAACTATTCCAGCGTTGGCCTATCAAACCTTCAGTGTTCATTTTGAATCACTGCTGTTGCAGATGATTATTCTCCTCCTTTGGTGGATTTGTGTGGGACATGGTAAGAGCAACGAAGCTGGCAACGAGACCATGAAGGACTAACGGGACTATCTTACTATATACTGGATCAACATACCAGACCAGACACTTAAAATGAGGTAGCACCTGGTGTTTTCTTGACTCTGTTGCAACAGTCACTGCTAAATTGATAATGGTCAAATGTTGTGTAGTAGTGCGTGCTGTGTGACCTAAGAATGCAGTATGCTAAAGCTCAGGAAAGAAGAGGAAAAGGCCTGCTACATCATACTATTGACGTAGTATTGACCCTTCTGCATTAAGTCATCTGAACATTGACCATTTAGCATGACTTTCGTATGGATTTCAGGCTAACATTGTTGCTCATGGTCACAAAATACTCAAAATATTATTAACATGGCCTATTCAATTTAAATGTCTTGTTAAACATTTCAAATGATCAATCTTAATTATTTATTGTTTGCACTATACCAACTAATCTTCCTTACTTAAATGTATTAATGTAGTCATGTGTTTCGTTGTTCATAACATTGTATATTGTGCAGAGATTGTAAGAAGTGCAAGACTGAGATCATTTGCAATACAAGTCAAGACAATTTATTCATGAAGCAAAGAACAATCAGAGTTGAACCACATGCTGACGTTTCTGTGGTTAGTAACTTCCCTTCTGTGAGTCATCATCACGCCACATCGGAAGATTAAAGAAACGCCCCCTTACCAATGTCTCAAGAACACAGCCCATGCTGAACCCTTAACCGTATACATAATCCATCCAGAAATCAACGAGACAGGAGAATAACATGCATTTATATCTAATAGGGTTGATTATCTTGATCCTGTTAAAATATATATATAGTTGAGTATATAGAGTTTAAAATATATTGTAGAATTTTTGTATAAAATATTGATACTGTATAGATTTTTTTAAAAGTCCATAGTCGTAAATTAAATGCAATATTCGAGAGAAAGAGAGAGAGTGAGAGAAAGAGAGGAGTATCGAGTACAAAATTCAATTTGATAATAAGATTCATTCCTATCCACGTGACTCCAAAGTGCACACCCTGGTGCAGCATGAAGAGCTTCCACAGCTTCCACATCAGTACATATGCCTCCCATGTTGATCAGCAATCACAGTTCTAGACTGGGTTTATAATATTGTTTTCATTTGAACATTCTAACTCACTCCACTTGACCAGCCTCATCATCATAATAATAATAATAATAATAATAATAATAATAATAATAATAATAATAATAATAATAATAATAATAATACTTTGTCTAGTATATAATAATATAATATTCATATTTTTATAGATTTATAATATTCAGCCTATTCAGATTTATACATGATCCCATTTCTGTGTTACTGGACCAAAATCACTCCAAAGTGCACACTCTGGTACAGCATTAAGAGTCTGCCAGCTTCCACAGCCAATAGAACTCAACCTTGTCACGTGTCTAAACGTCTAGCTGCTAGCATCTCTGGTCTTGCATCTGCTCCACTTCCGCTTTGTGGTTCGTTTGAAGATCACGCTCTGTTGAACCGCTCCAACCAACTGTATTATTAGAAAGTGAATAAAGGGCATCATCATTAATAAACTGCATGTAAATATTTCCACCATATCAAAATGTATAATTCAAAGGAAAAAATATCTCTTACTTTAAAGGAATAATTCATTAAAAAATTCTGTGGGGCACAATCATCTCAAATTACAGTTTACTATGATATCCATAAGACATTGCGTGGCAAAGCCTTAGTATCAACATTATCTACTTCAACAGTAAATCAACAGTAACCAGTCAGACCACATCAACCTATTGATTAACTTTCTATCGTTTGGTCTGTGCATACACTTCACTAAACTATGTAGGCCTTGCCTCTATCGGGTGTTTAATCCATATTCAATTAATTCAATTAGTAATCAACTGTAGGCTAAAGAGTCTTCAATGCACAAGAGCACCATCATATTGTTCGACCCCTGAATAATATGGGTTTCAAACAGCCACACTGAACATCCAGAAGAATAGATGTAGGCCTACAATCACACACATTAGATTCACAGTAAAGAGAGACAAAATGTTGCGATCTAAGTGAAAATAATGTTTAGCCAACAGTGTATTACTGAATTGCACATGGATTAATTGGGTGAAGATGGTTCCTAATTACTGGCTGCGACAATGAGGACATTTGACTGTGATCGAAAATGTTGTTTGCAATACCCCTTTTCTTTTCAAACGCAATGACCACCGCAATGACCACGACAGTCCCGACCACAATCCCTGCAATGCCCCCTGGTGTCCAGACTACAGTCAGAGCCGGGCTGCTGGTTGTGGGGTCAGTGCGTTCTACAAGCAGAAATACATTGAAGGGTCATTGGCAAAGCCTCTGAATCTGAATCAACGCATAGTAAGACCACACACTAATGACTAACACACTCAGCCTCCCCAACAGGGTTTGCTTAACTCTGTTGAACCCATATGATTCCCCTGGAATTGCTGACTATATTTCAATTTAATCTACAGAGTTGGGTGTTGAATATCTTGGTTCAGGTTTGGCAAACACTAAAGATTGTTCTAATTTTACGAGGTAAATCTGTGTTACTTTGGAATTCATGGTTTATATACTATACAAAGCAAAAAAATTGATCCAGAATGAAAACATTTGCTCATGAAATGAAAGTTTCTGACCAACAATTAAGTACAATACTGACAGGTCAAGTTAATTGTACCGCCCTCAAAAGACTTCACATTAGATGACCAAACAACAAGAACAACCAAAGTTCAGTAGAAAAAGAGAAAACATTTAAAATTAAAATAAATAACGACCACATTTGGCGTAGTCTAATTCTATATATTAATTGTAGACATTCGTAATCTACCAGATAACTAAGACAGAAGACAATAGGTTTGCATGTTGCTATTTGTGGAGTTGGTGAAAGTAATACATCCCTACCTTGAGGTTCTGGTGCAGCAGTGCAGTCAGCTGTTGGAATGAACATGCAAAGTAAACATTAACTAAAACTTAAAACCAACCATTCATATAATTCAACTCTATACTAATTTTATCCCCAAGATATTGGTTCCATCAACACATCAGATTTACAGAAAATTATTTTGAGAAAATATAATTTTGTTTTACATTGAAATAATGTTGACATTGGAATAATATTTTAAGCAAAAATACATGAATTCAAAATTAAATATTTATGTTTATTGCTGATAATATATATCAAATACATCAAGTATAAAAATAAACTCACTAAGGCAGCAGATTGGATCGTAGTGCTACAATGAGAGGAGAAAAGGAACATGGGATTTACAGGAAGTAAACTCTTCAAGTCAACTCTTAAAACACTTTCTGGGACCACTGGCTCACAGATGTATATTCCATTTGGTAGTGTTGCAATTTGGAAGTTGTAGAACCGATTCGATAGCATTGATGGCTTCTAGCTGACGTCAATACCTCTTTATTAAAGATCCCATGCCATGCTATTTTATGGATGCTTTAATATAGATATTAGTGGGCCACAAACACAGTATTCAAAGACGTCCCCGAAATTCAGCCGTGGTGCAGAGTTACAGCCACTCCGAACCAGTCGCACATTGAGCTTCCCCCAAACGCGCTGTTTCGGTGGGCGTCTCAAGGCAGGTCAAGGAGGGGGGTGGGGGTGTGGCCCTGAGCAGCTTGTAGCCACAGTTCCATTCGCTCTGGTTATGGTGGGCGTGTCAAGGCAGGTCAAGGAGGGGGGTGGGGGTGTGGCCCTGAGCAGCTTGTAGCCACAGTACCATGCGCTCTGTTTACGGTGGATGTATCGCAATGGCTCGTAGAAACCCATATTATACATAGATATCTATCTAATATAATATAATATATAATATATATTATCACCTGGCCCTGAGCAGCTTGTAGCCACGGTACCATGCGCTCTGTTTACGGTGGATGTATCGCAATAGCTCTTAGAAACCCATATTATCCATAGATATCTATATCATATAATATATAATATATATTATCACCTGGCCCTGAGCAGCTTGTAGCCACGGTACCATGCGCTCTGTTTACGGTGGATGTATCGCAATAGCTCTTAGAAACCCATATTATCCATAGATATCTATATCATATAATATATAATATATATTATCACCTGGCCCTGAGCAGCTTGTAGCCACGGTACCATGCGCTCTGTTTACGGTGGATGTATCGCAATGGCTCTTAGAAACCCATATTATACATAGATATCTATATCATATAATATATATTATCACGGCCAAAAGCTGTGTGAGCCTCCAGACGATAGGTTATTATGAATCTCAAACGACCGCGTCTTCTTCAGATTGATGTGGAAGTGGAAGAACCAGAGACGTCGGAGAACCCGACGAAGTCCTTTGTGATTCATTATATCGTCTGGAGGTGCACACAGCACCTCCAGACGATATATAATAATATGTATTATTTGATATAGATATCTATGTATTATATGATATTATTTAGATGTAGAGCCCCAGGACTGTGACGCAAGTGTTGTACACTTCCTTGTTATTTGGATAACCGTTCTGCTGTTGGTGTGATGGCGCATAACACGTCGGACTCTCGTCTCTGGTATTTCTACAACGAGACTCGTAGTGGGGGTTATCTCAGCCATGGTTGAGAATAAATTGGGGGAAAGGAACTTTGGCTTCGACTCCCTGAAGTACATGAACCACGACATGGAGGAGAAGGGGATTGTTGGCCGCGAATGTATCCCGCTTGAGCCATGCTTCCCGCCGCCTCGGCAGCGGTCAGCGCTAATCACCGCCTCCTGAAGCCGAGGCGGTGGTCCATCGGCAGCGAGGCGTCCATCGGCAGCGAGGCTCCGGCGGGAGACGACCGTGGTCAACAATCCCTTTCTCCTCCATGTCGTGGTTCATGCCTACTTCAGGGAGTCAAAGCCAAAGTTCCTTTCCCCCAATTAATTCTCAACCATGGCTGAGATAACCCCCACTACGAGTCTCGTTGTAGAAATACCAGAGACGAGAGTCTGGCGTGTTATGCGGCATCACACCAACAGCAGAACGGTTATCCAAATAAAAAGGAAGTGTACAACACTTGCGTTACAGTCCTGGAGCTCTATATCTAAATAATATCATATAATACAGAGATATCTATATCAAATAATACATATTATCACGGCCAAAAGCTGTGTGCACGTCCAGACGATATAATGAATCACAAAGGACTTCGTCGGGTTCTCCGACGTCTCTGGTTCTTCCACTTCCACATCAATCTGTAGTAGACAGAACCGCGCGCTGCCTGCTGCCTGCTGCCTGCTGCCTGCTGCCGGCGCGAGGCACCACCGCCCGGCTGCCCGCTGCCGGGCGGTGGTGCTTTGTGGCGGTGGTGCCTCGCGGCAACCGGCGGCAGGCAGCATGTCGCAGTTCATGTACTTCGATGTCGTTCTGCCATTGCATTCAAAATTCTGTAAGTAGCCTGTTACTACGAACTAAGCAACTACCGTACACGTATTAGCATTTAGCACAAGCTCAATCACGACTCCTTCAGAATTCTTGTGGGTGGTTACGAACCAACCAAGTGGGCAGGGCCATGTATAATAATTTGACAACGCTACGTCACAGTGTCACCTTATCCAGATCGGCTAATTTCTTCTGCCTTTTTCCTTTCATTGCCTATTGCATTCAGCAGACAAACTGCATAGATTTCAAACTTACCACAGCTCACAAACTTATTCAGACCTATGTTATTTAACAAACAATAGGAAAAATGTGATTTTAATGGCATGGGCTCTTTAAGTATTGCAATTGCAAAATAAACATTTCTTGTTCCTGCTTTCACTCGGACAAAACGGGTGTTAACCAGTCACCAAGCCAAAGATTGGGCATCCGACTGGCCCTTATATTCAAGGGGCTATTAATGATTGACCTTTTGTTTGAGGAGATAATAAATAACAAAATGCTTGGGTGGAATTGGTTAATTGTCAAGTAATGTGTTGGATCAGAATGTAACTATAGTGATGTTCACCATTTATTTTACTTGTGGTTACATAGCCTTACATCCTACTTTTCAACTATAGGCCCGCTAAACCTGAAGAGAGAAACCTTATGTGACCAGGTTGGTCCACGGTTACACAGAAGTAGCAATATCATAAATCTATTTCTTATTTTAAGGAATAGGCGACTCATGAAACAAGGAATAATCCTGATATAGTGGCTATATTGTGAAGATATGATGCCAATGTTTGGTAATCAGACTCACGAAAGGTTCAGAACTGACATATTTAAACACTGCGGAGATTGGCTCAGTGCCAGCTACAGAAAACATTCAGAGATGACAACAATGCACAGGGCTTCCTATCTGAATGGAGTTCAAGTACTGAGGTTCTCTTACCTTCGGATGGCAATCAATTGTAACACAAACTTTCTTCAGGCATCCAGGCAACGTGAGGAAGGAGTCAGATGAGGATATATTTCCATTATTGGGATCTCCGTCAGTTGCCAGTACAGTGCCCTGTAGTTCAAGCGTACAGGAGGAACGTGTAGGACTTTTAGACATGATTGACACACACATTGATACACCTTAATTTACCTAAAAGTTAAACTAAACACATCACAAAAACATCTAATTTGTTCTCCAAAGTATTGCGTGGTCCTTTGCCAAATCATCTAATATGGCGCGTTTCCATCGTTTCCTTTCCACCGTCTTGGTACCCCAACGGAGGAGGACTGTGAGATAAATATGGCTAATCACTGCTTAGTCCGGACCCCGCCCACATTTGGCGGTGGAAACGCGAACCGTACCGCGCCTATTCATACTGAACCGAACCCACCGGTGGAAACGTGCCATAAGAACACTATACTGTAGCCATCCCAGAATTGAAAATGGCGTCGGCCTGTATGTCACTCCGTGTCAAATTGAAGTACAACGTTGCTGCTAGAAATGGCCAATAAATCAATGCTTTGGAGAAGTGCAACATAACCCTAATGTGCAACATAATGCCACTAAAACAGTAGGCTATTAAACTCATTGAATAAAATATTCAGCTGCTCATTTTTATATCAATCACAATCATTCAGTAATCCAGTAATCCACCTTAATAAATGTTTAACTTACATTAGAATCAGCCCAGCTGTATTCACACTCTGCATTGCCGGTAGGGTTTAAGATGTTGTACGTCGTTGCTTTGCCCTGATGGGTGACTTTACACGGGTCACCAAATACGCCAACTGTAGATGAAAGAGAAAGGGTGTCTAACTATATCTATAACAAAGAATATAGGGTCATCAATATGAACCTTTGTACAATCATTATTTTATCTTATCCTTGAAGAAATGAACCTGAATGAACACGTGGTAATGAAGAGAAAGATGTAGATCTGACACTGACAGACATTAAACGATGAATAAACAATGAAAGCATTTTTTTAAATAAGGCTAAGGAAAAAAGAAGACAGCCAGGCTCAATACAATTCTAATGAAGCCAATACATATTAGGAGGTTGATTATGAATTGGCCTAGTTTGAATTCTTGGCAAAGCCTAATAAAAGGAGGCTCCTTTATAAGGCTTGGCCAAGAATCACAAAAAAAGAACCACAATAACTCATGTTTTTAGTCAGGCTGAACGGAAGCATTCGGAGGCCATTCATAGAGTTAAGTATTTGGCTGTCATAATTGACAAAAAACAACACTGGGCAGTAATCCATGTGGTAAACAGTAGAAAGATGTTGGGGAGCATTCTGTGGGTTGTTGTTTTCGTCCATGACACAACTTTGAAAGACATGTATGATACTTTCATAAGCATCTAGAATAACTCAAAGTAAACATCACTGACAGTCGTGGCCAAACAAATCACAAAGAAAGCCACCTGCAGAGGAAACACCAGGGTGTACATCAGAGAGTGCTGGACACAGAGGAAGGAAATCCAGTGTGAGCCACACCTCAAACCTGGTGATCGGTGACTCAGCCTCTGTGCAGTCAGTGGGCTTCGTTTAACTTTCACAGGGACTTGACAACCTGTTACTCTGCAACGTTGGGACATTATGCCGGAGCATTCACAGTTGACCCTCAAGAATCAGCCTATAACCAGACGGGAATGCAGAATAGACAATGCTAAAGTCCTCTCGTACCAAATGCTTTAATTTGTGGAACCCTTGAGTGCGCTTACCACGCATGCCATAGAGTAAAATTTGGAACAAAGTGGTAATATACCTCATCCTCTATTCATGGCACGGACCGGAAATTGCGTAACTGAAGGACAGCAAAGCCTCTGCCGTGATTCCCCACACCAAGTCTTTTTTTACGAGCCTGGCAAACAAGACACTGGACCTCAATTTAGCTGTAGATCCTAAGCTGAATTTGCTAAAACAAACAGATTCCTAAACCTCATATGGACTCGAGAAACCATATCTAGCCCTTCCTGTGAGCCACACCACTGGCTCACAGGAAGTCACCTGCAGAACTGTTGATCAACAGAAAACGGGGCCACCAGAACTTATTAAACACCAAACTGGTGGTGACAGAGTTACTCAAATCAGCAAGTGGAGCAAGAGGGATGATTGTCTCTAATATGAGCAAGTCACACACAATGTAAATTACAACGATTTTGTGTCACTCAAACTGTAATTTATTGACGGTACCTAAGTGGAACCCCTTGGAACCCCTTGGTTCCACTTCGGAACCGTCAATAAATTAGAAGTTGAGGGAGAGAAAAACTAAGAGCGAGCCGTCAGCTGACCGTCCTCTACTGTCAACGAAGCCGCTGGTTCCGGACTGGAGGCCCTGATCACCTTCTATACCGGACACCTTCTCTATGTGCCACCGCATACAGACAGTACGAATCAAGGGGATCACAGTACAGATAACTCCATCACGTGACACTTCCTTATAAGCAGCACACCTATTCACTATAGTCACTTTATATATATATATATATATATATATATATATATATATATATACATAGTCATTCCTGTCAAACACAGCCATAATGATATAAGTAGGACCACATTAACTAGTAATAACCTCGAGAACACACTTACACTTTGCTACAACTATGTTTTTATTATTTAACTTACTCAAACTGTTTAGGTTTCCCTTATTAATACTACTGACTATTTATTTTATTATTATTTATCGATGCCGCGACTTATTTTTTACGTATTTAAATTTGTAGGCCTACCAATATATACTTTATCTTGTATTGTTGCTGCTATTTGGCTGTTGAGGAATCAAGCCCAATAATTTAACTCTTACAATAAGATGTAAGCAAGGATGTAATAAAAGCAATTCTGATTCAGATTTTGATTCAGAAGTATCTTTGTAAACCTGTCTACGTATCGGTGTGTCAACATTCCATCGGATATAAACAATAGGTAGGCCTATAGGTATAGAGTAGTAAACCCACCTGTGATAATGACTACCGACCTGTGGCCTTAACATGCCTGGTCATGAAAGACTTTGAGAGGCTAATTCTCACACAACTACAGGCAGAGGTCAGTAAGTGTACACTGACCTGCTTCAGTTTTCATACAAACGTCACAGAGTGGTAGACGACGCCACACTACGATGCTGCACGGAGCTTACTGTTCTACACCAACGACTGCAGAAGCACAATCCCAGACATTACATACATCAAGCATTCTGACGACCCTGTCATCGTGGACTCCACCAACTCATCAGACCAGTTACAGTCTGAGCTGGCCACCTTTTCAGACTGGTGCAGGCGGAACTGCCTTGATCTCAGCATCACCAAGACAAAATAACTAATAATAGACTACCGTAAGGCCCCAGCCGATAGAGAGGGTAGACACATATAGATGCCTTGGGACAACAACCGACCACTAACTCAACTTAAAAACAAATAGTGATACCATCCGCTCCAAGGTCCCCTAACGTCTCTCCTTCCTTCGCAAACTCTGCAAACTCCAGGTCCATCCATACGTTCTCATAGGAATTCGACAGATGTTTCATTGAATCCATAATCACCTTTAACATCACTTCCTGGTTTGGAGCACTGTCCAACATCAATAGGAACCCACTAAACAGAATCATCAAACTGAGCAGCAAAATCATTGGACAACAGCAGGAATCACTCATCAATATATAGTACGACAAAAGGACTAAGCAAAAAGCAACACAAATCACCTTGGACATCACACACAATCTACACAGCCAGTAGGCCTATTGACTCTTACCTCCTCAGGCCACAGACACAGGGGCCCTATAGTAAGGACAAGTAGCCCTGTCATGCTTTGTCCCGGCATCCATAAGACTTTTGAATGGCTGAACCCCTCTTTGAACTGTATCCTCTCGTGTTAATATCTTTTTTTAATTATTTATTTATTTCTCGCGTGTTTGTTTATTGTATGCACTGTTTGGTATGGACACACACTGCTGCTCCTCCACATGTGAAGTTCATAACGGAAAAATAAAGTTATTTTGAATTTGATGCGAGTCACATAGACCTCGCATGCACAATAAATGCATTGTTTCAAAACTATATTTTAAATAAATACACGCTCTCACTCCAAATATATACCACGCTACAACACTTACCGGCGGTCAATAAGGCAGATAGAAATAAAAAAAGTTTCCTCCCGCCTAAGAAAAGGTCCATTCTGACAAGTTCAAGGTGACGAATTCGATCCTTCGTGGTATGGTCGTCTCGGGCTAGGTATGACTCGGAGAGTGGTAAATGTTCAACTCGCTGTTTATTCTGACAATGACACAAGTTCAGGGAGCTCGCGTTTTGTGGTTTGGTGGGTCAGGAGAAACATGATCAAGGAAGTGGGCGGAATGGTAAATAAGCCATGCTTACAAGCAGGGACTCTAGCTCGACTTAAGGAATATATAAATATAACCTAACCTTTTTATCTAAGTTATAGACAACACTGTTGTAAATGTAGTATTATTATTATTATATAATCCATGATTTTTCTTACGTCCTGTCCAGGATTCTGTGACTTTCATTTTCTTAGTTACTATGCATGTCTTAGCCAATAGATGGCAATGTGACCTAAATAATAAAGTTCTGAACCACTAAAGTGATGAAAGGAAAAAAAACTGTTTTGATGAAGGAATAATCAAATGTATGTGAACTCTGTAATAACAATTTGAGGTTTATTCAATTTCCTTGGGTAATTCTCCCTCAAAAAATGACCAAATTTCCCCCCTTTTTTTTTTACACAGTTACCGAATCACATTGGTTTTCAAAGTAAACTCTACATGGAGTGACGAAGAGTGACCGGTAGTGACCGATAGTGACCGATATTGACCTGGACACTTGGAGCCAATCGCTATCACAACCCCTACATCCAGCCCCTACTGCTACCAACTAACACTCTCCCACTACCTCTACCACTACCTCTACGACTACCACTACCTCTACCACTGCCACTACCTCTACCTCTACCACTGCCACTACCACTACCACTACCTCTACCACTACCACTACCTCTACCACTACCACTACCTCTACCGCTACCTCTACCACTACCACTACCTCTACCGCTACCTCTACCGCTACCACTACCGCTACCACTACCTCTACCACTACCACTACCACTACCACTACCGCTACCTCTACCGCTACCACTACCGCTACCACTACCACTACCTCTACCACTAGTGGGTAGTGGGTATGGGTAGTGGTAGTGGGATAGCGTTAGTGGGCAATGGTAGGGGTAGAGCAGTGGTAGGGGTAGAGCAGTGGTAGGGGTAGAGCAGTGGTAGGGGTAGAACACTGTGGTGGCAGCGGGTAGTCGTAGAGGGAGTGGTAGTAGCGGGTAGAGGTAGAGGGTGAGGTAGTGGGTAGTGGTAGTTGGTAGCAGTGGTGGTAGTGGGTAGTCATAGAGGTAGTCGTAGAGGTAGTGGGTGAGTGTTAGTTGGCAGCAGTAGGGGCTGGACGTAGGGGTTGTGATAGCGGTTGGCTCCAAGTGTCCAGGTCAATATCGGTCACTCTTGGTCACTCTCGGTCACTCTCGGTCACTCTCGGTCACTAGGAGTTCAGAGGTGGTCCAGTCTACCAGCTCCGGCCCTGAGCCGCTTCCTCGCTGGGTCCAGACCCCCGGGGGGGCCGGGGGCCCGGAGGTCAGGGGCCCCCTGGAGGGAGGGGGGGTGTGGTAGGGGCTGAACCTCAGCCAGGTTTGGGAGCCTCGCGGGCTGGGGGCCCCTGGAGAGAGAGACCGGGATGAGTCCTGGTCGAAGAGTTCTACGGTACAGAGAGAGATTCATACCCAACATGCAGGAGGATGGGTTCTGCCCGGGGCGGGCGGCCTCTGAAGCCCTGAGACTCTGACTGGGATGAACTCACTGGGATTAAAGGGCTAAAGAAATGGGTATATATTGTTGATTCTCTTTCTTCTGATGAATGGTCTTATACGTTTGGTTCACGTGCACCGCCATCTTGACGACCGATCCCACCCACTGACCCGCTGATTTCAGTGGTAACTCAGCGCCAACAACAACACCTACGACCACAATCAAACAATGAGGATGCGCTCTTTTATTCTCTTTAGTGCCGGTAATGAAAGGTTCTGAAAGATGGCATATCCATGTAGCTTACTAATGAATAAAATGCATGCAAAAAACGTTGACATATGACCCACTATGTTCTGCTCCATATACCCAATGTTGACAACGTCCCAGCCAAAGAGTCTTGGTATTAATACCTCATTCATTGTCCAAAATAATCCATACTGATTCAAATCTGGTTTTGTTTTGGGTACAAAATTATTCTTGAAGAAAACTCGTCCCAAGCGTCCCCGGCGAAATTATCGTTTTGATGACTGATTTCAACGATCATTGATAGTAACCCACCACAAATTGTTCACAAGAAGTCACAAATATATAGTACTTAATTTTGCCATTATCAGATAAAGATTATTTGTGGCTCACTTTAGCGTCCTTCACCCATTCAGCCACAGCATATTGGTAGGCATCAGTGCTCTTGAACGCTTTCAAGATATCTCCACTGTATGGGGAGGGGTTGTGGACTAAATAAATATATATGTCATGAACATTTATTTGAGGCAAGTGTGAGGCCGATACTAATGGACCAAAAAAACTGGGGGTAACAAATGAGGATAGGAGCCTAAAATCGTTGTTTTTTTTTCAGATACCTCTGTCTCTCTCTAACATTCAGATGAGCGGTGTGGGCGGTCCATACTAGGCGAGATTGGTCGTGCAAATTGCGGCGTTCCAGAAAACGTGACGTAGATTAACCGTATGAATTGTTAGTCACTTTGGATTAAAGCGTCTGCTAAATGTCCTAAATCCAAATGTAGATTACCTAGTTTTCTATACTTACTCTTTTCAACAAGGCTGTTTCTTCTCCTGTCAGGTGCTCTTCTGTCCATAACCATAAACGGACATACACACTTTCATTAATAACAACAATGTCCTCTTTATTCATAGAACATGACAATAGTTTACATTTTTCTTACATTTTTAGTAACCTTACTCAACTATTCCAGCGTTGGCCTATCAAACCTTCAGTGTTCATTTTGAATCACTGCTGTTGCAGATGATTATGATAAATATATTACTGGATCCGCAGTTATAAGCAAAGTCCAACAGGCTCCCACAGTGAAACATGCAAAAGATCTGCTACTTTGGTGGATTTGTGTGGGACATGGTAAGGCAACGAAACTGGCAACGAGGCCATGAAGGACTAACGGGACTATCTTACTATATACTGGATCAACATACCAGACCAGACACTTAAAATGAGGAAGCATCTGGTGTTTTCTTGTTTTTATATAAGATTTATTTTCGAGATTTTGAGCATAACAGAATACAGTACACCTCATACATAAAGTGAAATAGAAACATTCAGTGAAACAAGGTACTAACAAAGAGACAGTTTAGTTGGCAGAAAACCTGTTACTTTTTATTTTTATATATTGGTCTGAGCAGCCCATAAAACCAGTTGATCAGCGACACGATTGACACTGGGCTAGCCCAATCACTATCGGCGAAATGGGTTTCTCACCAAAGGGCATCGGCCCAGACATACTTTAGTCAGCGAGTCCTCGAACCGCTAGTATAACAATCTCTAAAGGTAATGTTGAAGTCGACATTTATGTTTATATATACCCGTGATTTTAGGTACTATTTGATCATGGTGGGAGTCAAAATCTAAAAAAAGAAAACCTGTGAAATTAAATCCCGAAAACAATCTTGGCAGGAAGTATTATTTATTGTGTGTAAAGATGTTCCGCCACTGATGGGTACACTTTTTGGAAGTATTTAATGTGTCCACTCTCACTTATTCACGTTAACTCTTCAGCCTTCAATGCACAAGAGCACCATCATATTGTTCGACCCCTTATAATATGGGTTTCAAACAGCCACACTGAACATCCAGAAGAATAGATGTAGGCTTACAACACACATTAGATTCACAGTAAAGAGAGAGCACAGTGCATTACTGAATTGCACATGGATTCATTTCGGTGAAGAAGGTTCATAATTACTGGCCGCGACAATGAGGACATTTGACTGTAATCAAAATGTTGTATCATGCAATACCTGTTTATTTTCTATCTGCACCAGACCGCCCCAATGACCACCAAAATGACCACCAAAATCCCCCCCTTAATCACTCCAGTGACCACCGGTGTCCAGAATACAGCCAGAGGTGGGGGGCTGCTGGTTGTGGGGTCAATGCGTTCTACAAGCAGAAATACATTGAAGGGTCATTGGCAAAGCCTCTGAATCTGAATCAACGCATAGTTAGACCACACACTAATGGCTACCACACTCAGCCTCCCCCAACAGGGTTTGCTTAACTCTGTTGAACCCATATGATTCCTCTGGAATTGCTGACTATATTTCAAATTAATCTACCGATTTGGGTGTTGAATATCTTGGTTTAGGTTTGGCAAACACTACAGATTATTCTAATTTAATGAGGTGAATCAAAGTTTTGCTTTGGAATTCAGGGTTTATATACTATACTGCTTTGACCGCCATAGAGAAGAATAATAATCAACAGCAAACGATTGTATCCAGGAAAAAAACATTTGCTCATGAAATGAAAGTTTCTGACAAACAATTAGTTTAAGATTTGTCGGTGGGATTAGCTGTAGAAGTACAATTCTGACTGGTCAAGTTAATTGTACATCCCTCAAAATACTTCAGGTAAACATTAGATGACCAAACAACAAAAACAAGCAAAGTTCAGTAGAAAAAGGGAAAACATTCAGAACATAAACAAATTATGACCACATTAGGTTCACATGTTGCCATTTGTGGAGTTGATGAAAATAATACATTTATTTCCTACCTTGAGGTTCTGGTGCAGGAGTGAAGTTAGCTGTTGAAATAAACATGCAAGGAAAACAATAACTAAAACTTGAAAAGTAAATATTCAAATAATTAAACTATATTCATTTTATCATTTTAGCTGTAGTAGTACAATACTGACAGGTCAAGTTAATTGTACAGCCCTTAAAATACTTCAGGTCAACACATTAGATGACCAAACAACATTAACAACCAAAGTTCAGTATAAAAAGAAAAAACATTTAAAATAAAAACAAATACCGACCACATATGGCCTAGTTTGATTCTATATATGAATTGTAGACATTCGTAATCTACCAGATAACTAAGACAGAAGACAATAGGTTTGCATGTGGCCATTTGTGGAGTTAGTGAAAGTAATGCATCCCTACCTTGAGGTTCTGGTGCAGCAGTGCAGTCAGCTGTTGAAATAAACATGCAAAGTAAACATTAACTAAAACTTAAAAACCAACCATTCAAATAATTCAGCTCTATACTCATTTTATCCCCAAGATATTGGTTCCATCAACACATCAGATTAACAGGAATTTGTTTTGGGGAAATTTAATTTTGACATCGAAATGATGTTTACAGTGGAATAATATTTTAAGCAAAAATACATTAATTCATGTTTCTCACTGATAATAATCAAGCATAAAAATAAACTCACTGGGGCAGAAGGTTGTGTGGTCCTACAGTGAGAGGAGAAAAGGAACATGTGATTTACAGGAAGTAAACTGTTCAAGTCAACTCTTAAAACACTTTCTGGGACCATTGGCTCAGAGTATGTAGAGCCTGGCCCTTGGTTCTATGAACATCCTAACTGTTCTGACAGCGAAGATTTTGGAGCCCGAGGCGAGTCTGAGTCGATTAGAGTAGAGGTGTTGAGTAGAGGTGTTGCTGCGCTGTCTCCACAGAGACAACACAGCGATATCTTGATCAGTTAACTTCTAACTGGAGAGAAAGTGAAATCCGGGAGCTGCTGATCATGTGAGAGAAGGTGATGCAGTCGTATTAAACAAAGACGTTGAAAGATGGTGCGATCTACGAGAGAGACGCAGAGGAACTGTCCTTACAAGGCTTTTGTCGGATTAAAAAACAAGTGGTCAGCAACATTGCGATAACATAGCCTTACATCCTACTTTTCAACTATAGGCCCGCTAAACCTGCAGAGAGAAACCTTATGTGAGCTCGGAGGACCAGGTTGGTCCATGGTTATACAGGAGTAGCAATATCACAAATCTATTTCTTATTTTAATGAATAGGCTACTCATGAAATAAGGAATAATTCTGATACAGTGTCTATATTGTGAAGATATGATACCAATGTTTGGAAAGCAGACTCACTAAAGGTTTTGTATCAGAACTGTTTTTTTTAGACCATATATAAACACTGTGCGGAGATTGGCTCAGTGCCAGCTACAGAAAATATTCAGAGAAGACAACAATGCACAGGGCTTCCTAAAGGAAGTGAGTCATCATCACGATGATGACTTCCTGAATGGAGTTCAAGTACTGAGGTTCTCTTACCTTCGGATGGCAATCAATTGTCACGGAAACGTTCTTCCGGCATCCAAGCAAAGTGAGAGAGCGGTGAGATGAGGATATACTTCCATTATTGGGTTTGGCATAAGTTGCCAGGACGTCCTGTAGTTCAAGCATACAGGAGGAATGTGTAGGGCTTTTAGACATGATTGACAGCACTGTATTCACTTAAATTGTTTCATGCCTTCAAAATGTTGTGGATTAAAAGTTCTTTTTTTTTTTTTTTTTTTTTTTTACATTCAGCTACTCATTTTAATATCAATCACAATCATTCAATAATCCACTTTAATAAATGTTTAACTTACATCAGAATCAGCCCAGCTGTAATCACACGTTGGATTGCTCTTAGGGTTTGAGATGTTGTACGTCGTTGCTTTGCCCTGATGGGTGACTTTGCACGGGTCAACAAATACGCCAACTGTAGATGAAAGAGAAAGGGTGTCTAACTGTATCTATAACAAAGAATATAGGGACATCAATATGAACCTTTGTACAATCTTATCTTTGAAGAAATTAACCTGAATGAACACGAGGCAATGAAGAGGAAGATGTAGACCTGACATGGACAGACATTAAACGATAGGCCTACCAAATAAACAATGAAGCATTAATTTAGGCTAAGACACAGCCAGGCTCAATACAATTCTAGTGAAGCTAATACAGATAAGGAGGTTGATTATCCAGTTTGAATTCTTTGAAAAGCCAAATAAAGGAGGTTCCTTTATTAGACTTGGCCAAGAATTCAAACTATTAGCTTGCCGTGCGACAGGGGGATAATAAAAAACAAACACAGTACCCGTGAGGTATTTATGGACAAGGGCGATTCTTCTATCAAAGAAAATGTCAAGCAGAAGTTAGCAGGCTACACTGTGTCGGGGTGCTATGAGGTCACGATGCTTACGTTGCTGCGGCGGTTTTCGCCATCCGGCTTAAACCCCGGCCTAGCATAAGTGTACTGTCGGCGTACTTATCAGTGGCGGAACAACTTTACAAAGGGCCCTGTGGCAGATATGGGTCATGCCCTGTGGCAGATATGGGTCCCCCCCAACACACACACACACACACGCACGCACGCACACGCACACGCACACGCACACGCACACGCACACGCACACACACACACACACACACACACACACACACACACACACACACACACACACACACACACACAGGCTAATTTGCCCCCTTAAGTGGGCTGGCTTGATTAGGCTAAACTACAAACATGACATCTATTATAAAATTCCAACTAAATAAAGACACATACACACTCAGGCACCACATCTGATGGGCCCATAGTAGGCTAGTCCAACAATAATATTGGATAGTTTTAGAAGTTCTAAGAACGTATAGATACATATGGCAAATTATAAACAAAAATATTAGAAGGTCTGGTTGGGGCATAATATAATAACCCTTAAACTGTTTTATTTGATATAATTATTTTCCTTTTATAATCTACCTATATATTTTGTGATAGAAATGTTGGTAGTTTGAGGAATTGTAAAAATGCCATTTTGCAACCCAACCTGTATACAGGCCTAACATTAACTGTTCATCTCGATTTTATTGACAAGGCATTCGACGCGCCTTGGTTTCAGCAAAGTCATTGACGATGTGCGTGTGCTCGTTCACTCTCAATTGACAAGATGATGATTGGCCATATCGTCTCTGAGAGAGTAAACGAGCAGCCTACAGCTACGGTTGGCTACGGTTGACGTGATATGATTTTCAACGAACAGATATGGTACCCATCATGCATTTGGGTACCATATCATGAATTTATTTGATTAAATACAAAAAGCAAGAACGTAGATTAACAAAAAAGTCACTAATGTATTCCTTTTCAAGATTGTTTGCGGGATTTCATCTCACTGATTTTTTATATTTTTTGACTTTGACTCCCACCATGATCAAATAGTATAACTAAAATCACTGGTAAAACTAAATGTCAACTTCAGTGACCGGAGGACACGCAGACTGAAGTTGGCTACATGCCCTGACATGCCCTGATGGTGAGGAAACCCCCCATGCCGATAGTGATTGGCCCAGCCCAGTGTCAATTGGGCCGCTGATCAACTGGTTTTATGGACCGGTCAGACCAATATATACAAAAAAAGTGCCGTGAGTATCGGCCCACCGGGACATCCCCGGCTCATCCCGCAGCGCGAGTGCTGCTTACCAAAAGTGACTCAATGGGCACTTGCATTCCACGCCCTGCCAGAAGCCAGGGAGCAGGGTGTATAGTCCTCATTTAAAGTTTGAGAATAAGTTGATATTTACCAGATAAAACTGCGAGTAATTTAGACCAATTGTTTATATCCGATGGAATGCGAGATAGTCGCATGTTCATCGGCCCACACGCTCTCACTCGAAATATAGTCCACGCTAAAACTTACCGGTAAATAAGGCTGGAATTAATAAAAAAAGCCCCTTCATTCCGACTCCAAATTCGATCCTTTGTGGTATGGTCGTCTCGGGCTAGGTATGACTCGGAGAGTGGTAAATGTTCCACAGGTGGTTTATTCTAACAGAGACACACGGTAAACGAGCTGGTGTTCTGTGAACAGGTGAACAGAGTATAGTGGGGAGAATGTATTAAGCCACGCCTAAATTTTTTACCCGGGTAAACCCCGGGTCTGTCTTGGCTAAAGCGGAAATTGCAAAGTGGCAAAATTTAGTCTTTAACTTATCTACAAAATCCTAAAATGGTGTTGTCCATTATGTGGAGAAGAAACCATTGAAACATGTCTCCGAGACGCGCCGAAACTCCAAGGAGGGAACATGTTAGCCGTCACCTCCGGAGCTCAGAGACTCGCTCAGAGAGCCGCCAAGAGGCTCTGATGAGCTCGGAGCGGGACGCAGAGGAACAAGGGAGAGACATGCGAGCAACGGCATTTTCATCCGTTATATAAAGATCTCATGCATTAATAAAAGAATATCATTACTAAATAATTATGCAGGCTTTATAATAATAATAATTACAAAGAGTAATATTTAATTAATTTGCGGTGCTGTGATGCGTTTTCATCAGTGTGTGTGTGTGTGTGTGTGTGTGTGTGTGTGTGTGTGTGTGTGTGTGTGTGTGTGTGTGTGTGTGTGTGTGTGTGTGTGTGTGTGTGTGTGAGCTTATGCATCATGTTTGTGCGTGTCTGTGTGGAGGCTTGAGAGGAATGGACAGAGGGGGAGAGAGCGAGCTATAGGCCATCAGGAGAGAGTGAGAGGGGGAGAGAGTGAGCTATAGGCCATCAGGAGAGAGTGAGAGGGGGAGAGAGTGAGCTATAGGCCATCAGGAGAGAGTGAGAGGGGGAGAGAGTGAGCTATAGGCCATCAGGAGAGAGTGAGAGGGGGAGAGAGTGAGCTATAGGCCATCAGGTGAGAGTGAGAGGGGGAGAGAGTGAGCTATAGGCCATCAGGAGAGAGTGAGAGGGGGAGAGAGTGAGCTATAGGCCATCAGGAGAGAGTGAGAGGGGGAGAGAGTGAGCTATAGGCCATCAGGAGAGAGTGAGAGGGGGAGAGAGTGAGCTATAGGCCATCAGCAGAGAGTGAGAGGGGGAGAGAGTGAGCTATAGGCCATCAGCAGAGAGTGAGAGGGGGAGAGAGTGAGCTATAGGCCATCAGGAGAGAGTGAGAGGGGGAGAGAGTGAGCTATAGGCCATCAGCAGAGAGTGAGAGGGGGAGAGAGTGAGCTATAGGCCATCAGGAGAGAGTGAGAGGGGGAGAGAGTGAGCTATAGGCCATCAGCAGAGAGTGAGAGGGGGAGAGAGTGAGCTATAGGCCATCAGGAGAGAGTGAGAGGGGGAGAGAGTGAGCTATAGGCCATCAGGAGAGAGTGAGAGGGGGAGAGAGTGAGCTATAGGCCATCAGGAGAGAGTGAGAGGGGGAGAGAGCGAGCTATAGGCCATCAGGAGAGAGTGAGAGGGGGAGAGAGTGAGCTATAGGCCATCAGCAGAGAGTGAGAGGGGGAGAGAGTGAGCTATAGGCCATCAGGAGAGAGTGAGAGGGGGAGAGCAAGAGCGAAGGAGCGAGAGCAGCAGAGCCATGAAGACTGTGCCTTTGTGCTAGTGTAAAGCTGGAGAGACCACATTTGTCACATGCGCTGTACATCCAGGCCTGCATCGCATCAGCTCCACTGTGGTGGAGGAGACCTTCAGACCTGCAGACTAAACGCGTGGAGGACGTTCCAACAGGAGTCCCAGCAGCCTGTGAGCTTCACACCCGTCCAGAGGTTAGCAGAGGCCTTTAACACAAGAGGCTCACGGTGGATTCATTTTCAGGGGTACGGGTTAGGGGGCGGCTTGCTCGAGGAGGCCCACGACTGTGGACATTGGGGGTACGAACCCAGAGCGTTGGGCCTGGGGGTCCAAGGCTAGTCACCACAGCACTAGCCTGGCCTCCTGCACTCCTATACGGACCACAAGGCACTCGCACTTATTGTATGTTGTAGCCACAGAGAGACATATCAATCACATGTAACAGCTGTAACAGCAAAACAATAACAATCAGCGTCAGTACCATCCTTCTCCACGAGGTGGCACCAGTAGACAGCGTTTGGCTCACTGCACTTTCTCTCTGACATCAACCCTCGACAGTCAACTTTGCTCTAAGCATGAATTTCAGGATTCAAACTGGACATTACTTGAAAACGGTAATATCCGGTTGATCCGCCTATGAGCAGTTTTAATACAAATCGGTGTTTTAATTAAATAAATTGTAAGTTATGTTTCTTTATTAGTGAAATGTGCAGCATTTTCAATTGTAGTAATTCAGGTAAAGCGAAATTGTGACATTTTCTCTGGAATACATTGCATTCTAGTGGTGCACAGTTGTACCTTATTTTACAATTTATAGCTTAGCATTGCATATTTCTACCCATTATGCAAGAAACTGTTGGTACTGTGCACATGACGTTGATATGACCTACACCTTATATTTATCAACAAGTTAGGAATACAGATTCACACAAGTCCACTTAAACGTGATTGTCTTTATTAATCATATTGTGATCAAAAACAATAAGAATGTGTTTCAAAAAACACATATTTTTTTTAAGAGTCCTCTCTTAGTTTGGAAGACTGGGAAGCTAAGATGGTCCTCAATTTGATCAAGAACACAGACGACATCAAAGTTACACCTTGATGTCAAAATACAAAATCACATTAAGCATTATAAGAATATAAAAAAACAGCAATCGTTTAAAAAATGTTCTATTTACACAAGGGAACGGAATTATTAAATAAAAAGTAATGCATTATGGGTAATTATTAGGTGATACAGAGCGAAAGTATCTTAGAGAGGTTTTCCGCAGGTCTCACTTTGTCGATACATAAATAGTTTGTTAAAGTTATGTTGGAGTACAGATTCGTAGAAGTTCAGAAAAGTGTTCTCATATTCATCAATGTTTTCCTTCGTTGTTGAGGTTGTTGTGAAAGTCCCGCCCTCACTCTGACCGCTATACCATGTGACTGAAGTCCCGCCCTCACTCTGACCGCTATAGCCATTTAACTGAAGTCCCGCCCTCACTCTCATCGCTATACCCATGGGACTGAAGTCCCGCCCTCGCTCTGACCGCTATACCCATGTGACGGAAGTCCCGCCCTCACTCTCACCGCTATACCCATGTGACTGAAGTCCCGCCCTCACTCTGACCGCTATACCCATGGGACTGAAGTCCCGCCCTCACTCTGACCGCTATACCCATGTGACTGAAGTCCCGCCCTCGCTCCCTCCTCTCCAGTTCCAAGAGAGGAGTAGAGGGTACAGGTATAGGTAGTGGTAGTGGTTGTGGGTAAACTACCCACTAGTAGGCAATGTTAGAGGTAGAGGGTAGTGGTAGAGTGGTAGTGGTAGAGGTAGTGGTAGAGGTAGAGGTAGAGGTAGAGGTAGTGGTAGAGGTAGTGGTAGTGGTAGAGGTAGTGGTAGTGGTAGAGGTAGTGGTAGTGGTAGTGGTAGAGGTAGTGGTAGTGATAGTGGTAGTGGTAGAGGTAGTGGTAGTGGTAGTGGTAGTGGTAGTGGGAGAGGTAGTGGTAGTGGTAGTCGTAGAGGTAGTGGTAGTGGTAGAGGTAGTGGTAGTGGTAGTCGTAGAGGTAGTGGTAGTGGTAGAGGTAGTGGTAGAGGTAGTGGTAGTGGTAGTGGTAGAGGTAGAGGTAGTTGTAGTGGGTGAGGTAGTGGGTGAGTGTTAGTTGGCAGCAGTAGGGGCTGGACGTAGGGGTTGTGATAGCGGTTGTCTCCAAGGGTCTAGGTCCCTATCGGTCACTATCGGTCACTACCGGTCACTCTTGGTCACGCGTCCCTCGCTGGGTCCAGACCCGCGGGGGGGGCAGGGGCCCGGCGGGCCTGGGGGCCCGGAGGTCAGGGGCCCCCTGGAGGGAGGGGGGGTGTGGTAGGGGCTGAACCTCAGCCAGGGCTGGGAGCCTCGCGGGCTGGGGGGCCTCTTGGTGGCGGTGGTGCTGGGGGGCCCCGAGGGGGGGGCCAATCCCGGGGGCCACCCTGCAGGCCTCACCGCCCCCCCCAGGAGGCCGTAGGGGTGGGGGAGCCTCCCTTCTCCTCCCCCTCCTCCACTCTGGGACACGGAGACCCCCTGGAGAGAGAGACCAGGATGAGTCCTGTATGTAGCGATCTACGGTATAGAGAGAGACTTAGGCCCATCCCATTTCTACCCCTTACCCCTTCCCCTTACCCCTTCAAAACAAGGGGGAGGGGTAAGGGGAAGGGGTAAGGGGTAGAAATGGGATTGGGCTTTATGTCCAATATACAAGACAGGTTGTGATAGGGGCGTGGCCGGCCTCTGAAGCCCTGGAGACCCACTGTGATGAACTGTGGATCAAGGGCTGTAGACTTAGTTTTAGATTTACTCTCTTCAACAAGGCTGTTTCTTCTCCTGTCCTGAACGGTCAGGAGAGCACCTGTCTATCTTTCCTCCTACCTGAGGAGCACCTGTCCATCTGTCCTCCTCCCTGAGAGCACCTGTCTGTCCTCCTACCTGAGGAGCACCTGTCTGTCTGTCCTCCTACCTGAGGAGAGCACCTGTCTGTCTGTCCTCCTACCTGAGGAGAGCACCTGTCTGTCTGTCCTCCTACCTGAGGAGAGCACCTGTCTGTCTGTCCTCCTACCTAGGGAGCACATGTCTGTCTGTCCTCCTTCCTGAGGAGAGCACCTGTCTGTCTGTCCTCCTCCCTGAGGAGAGCACCTGTCTGTCTGTCCACCTCCCTGAGGAGAGCACCTGTCTGTCTGTCCTCCTACCTGAGGAGCACCTGTCTGTCTGTCCTCCTACCTGAGGAGAGCACCTGTCTGTCTGTCCTCCTCCCTGAGGAGAGCACCTGTCTGTCTGTCCTCCTACCTGAGTCACCAGCAGCCGCCCGGCGCCGCAGATCGCCCGTGGGAGGAGGGCGGCCGGCCCGGGGTTCAGGAACACCGCCGGGTACCCCAGCTTGATCAGGGGCTGCGGGTAGAACGCCAACGCAGACAGACCCCCTGCGGTCAGCCACGCCGCGGGCAGCACGCCGTCTCTGGCCACGCCCCGCTCCCGCTCCGTCTCGCCGTGGGGTCGGGGGGGTTTGGGGGTCGTCCTGTGGAGCGCGCCGCGTCCGTTCCCGGACCCCGGGTGTCGGGGCCTCAGAGGGGGGGAGTCCCGTTCGGTGAGGTCCAGAGGAGACCCAGCGCCCCCCCAGCGGCCGGGGTCTCCGGGGGACCCCTGCTGCAGGGGACTGAGGTCTTCATCGCTCTCCGCCTTCCTCCCGTCTGAGGAAGGAGGAGCGTTTCCATTGGTTGATACTGATACTTTAGTCACTGCCACAGACGAGCTGATTGGATGGCACGGTCATAAGCTTTAGGGCGTAGATTCCCATTCTTCCAACCAGGATGTATTCACTCACAGTGACTCATTCACTCAAGACAGAAAACATCATCCACCAATTACCACGTATTTACAGATGGAAGCCATCTGTCGTTGAAGACAGAAGAAAAATCACTCAGTATTTACTATAGAGTAGAGGCTGTTCTCCTACATGACGGTGAAATCGTAGGACATCGGGAATCGAACCAAGTATCTTTCATAGCCCAACACCCCTAACCACCACACTATCACTCCCTTTATGACACAAGGTACAATCCCTGTGAGAACACAACTCATCTCAACTCATGATCTCATTGGTTCCTAGTGTTAAAGTGCAAGCACCCTGATTGGCCGTCAGGATGGAGGCGGGCCCCCTGGCGCCGGTCAGGTGACAGGAGGAGTCGTCTGAGTCCGGTTCCTGGGGGCCGGGCTCCTCCTCCCCCTCTGAGGGCCTCCACTGCTTCCTGACGGAGGGGGGCGAGAGATGAGGTCATCACACGAGAGGTGAGGTCATCACACGCGGACGAGGGATAAGGTCATCACACAGGGATGAGAGATGAGGTCATCACAATGAGTGATGAGGTCATCAAACGGGGACGAGGGATGAGGTCATCACATGGGACGAGAGATGAGGTCATCACACAGGGATGAGAGTTGAGGTCATCACACAGAGACGAGAGATGAGGTCATCACAACGAGAGATGAGGTCATCACAACGAGAGATGAGGTCATCACATGGGGACGAGAGATGAGGTCATCACACGAGAGATGAGGTCATCACATGGGGACGAGAGATGAGGTCATCACGCGAGAGATGAGGTCATCACACGGGGACGAGAGATGAGGTCATCACACGGGGACGAGAGATGAGGTCATCACACGGGGACGAGAGATGAGGTCATCACAACGAAAGATGAGGTCATCACACGGGGACGAGAGATGAGGTCATCACACGAGAGATGAGGTCATCACAACGAAAGATGAGGTCATCACACGGGGACGAGAGATGAGGTCATCACACGGGGACGAGAGATGAGGTCATCACACGGGGACGAGAGATGAGGTCATCACACAAGAGATGAGAGATGTGGTCATCACAACAACAGATGGAGTCATCAGAACGACAGATGAAGTCATGAAGAGAGATGAGGTCATCCCACCCGGACGAGAGGTCATGGGTCAAGTGTCCTCCCGTGTGAGTCACTGGTCCACGGCAGAATGGAAACAGACCTTAGGTTGACGTTACCTCTTCTCTCGTCTTCCGTTTCCTGCGTCTCTGAAGCCTTTAGCAAATGGGTTGTTGTCTATCTTCAGCTGCGTGATCTGGAGACGAAACAACGCTGAGTCAGAGACGACCTGCTCACTGGAGGGGACGTTCTGTTATGATGTTGATAACGTAGGTTCTACATTATTAAGTTGATAACATGTTCTATATTAATACGTTGACAACATTTGTATGAACGTATGTATGTAGGTATGTGAGTACGGCTGTGTGTACAGTATGTACAGTATGTATGTATGTATGTATGTATGTATGTATGCGCGTACGTACATATGTATGTACTCATGCAGTACTCATCTATGACGTGTGCATGTTTAAATAACCCCAAACTGGCCGGCCTGCAGAGTAGAATTATTTTCCACTCATTTCCACCGTCTGTTTGTTGATCTAACTTTCAGGCTCTCTGCTTTAACAAAGCTGTCCAAGGAAGAGGAAGATGGAATACGTATGGTGATTGGTAAATACTCAAGGACCTTGAGAAATCACAATTATGGAAGGGAAGAGGGAAGAGGGAAAAGAGAGAGAGAGAGAGAGAGAGAGAGAGAGAGAGAGAGAGAGAGAGAGAGAGAGAGAGAGAGAGAGAGAGAGAGAGAGAGAAATATTGAGTTAGAGAGAGAGAGAGAGAGAGAGAGAGAGAGAGAGAGAGAGAGAGAGAGAGAGAGAGAGAGAGAGAGAGAGAGAGAGAGAGAGAGAGAGAGAAATATTGAGTTAGAGAGAGAGAGAGAGAGAGAGAGAGAGAGAGAGAGAGAGAGAGAGAGAGAGAGAGAGAGAGAGAGAGAGAGAGAGAGAGAGTTAGAGAGAGAGGGAGAGAGAGAGAGAGAGAGAGAGAGAGAGAGAGAGAGAGAGAGAGAGAGAGAGAGAGAGAGAGAGAGAGAGAGAGAGAGAGAGAGAGTTAGAGAGAGAGGGAGAGAGAGAGAGAGAGAGAGAGAGAGAGAGAGAGAGAGAGTCTACAGAGTGAGAGCACCAGTCCTACTGGGAGTGCTGGGAGAACTGGAGTGTCCCTACCTTGTCGTTCTGGTAGGCGGTGACGGCTATGAACTCTGTCTCCGGGAACACGATGGTGCGGAAGGTGCTGTAGGGCAGCCTGAGGATGTCGTTGGTCCTCACGATGTGGAACCGCGGCTGGTACTTGTGCATCGAGTTCAGAATGGTCTGGAAAGCACGAAGAAATGAGTTCACTTCAAAATAAAAGATCAAGTGTGCAATATGTTAAATCAACAAAACGCCGATTTTACTTTAACTTATTCGTTTTTTACCCACATATCCGTGCTTATCCGACGTGTTGTTGGTGAGTTTGAGCTTGTGGAAAGCCACCGGCTTGGACATCCACTGGTCTCCGGTGGACGGGCTCTCCGGGTGGATGTACATCCGTCTGGGCATCTCCGGGTCGGCCTGGCCCGCCACCGTCCACCACGAGTGGTTGAACTTGTAGCGCCGGTCGTCCGCCGCCACGATGTCCATCAGGAGGATGTACTTGGAGCCGGGATCCAACCCGCGGACGGTCACTTTGAACGGAGGAAACATTCTTCTGGAATGGATATTATCCAGAGAACAGAAAATCAGGACTTGGATCATTTGATGTTAACAAGACATTTACAGTGCATTTAGCAGACGCTTTTATCCAAAACGACTTACAATAAGTACATTTGTCAGAGGTTATGCATAATATTGAAGCCTATGAAGATTATTACGGATTTTGTAATATATATATATATCTTTATCTAACAACAATATCCCCAAAGCCAGCAGGGAAAGTAGGCCTAGGCTACTTCTAAAATCGAAAGAGAAAATCAGTAGTAGAAAACACTTTTTTTGTGTCACAATCCCAGTCGATGTATTTTGGGATAACTTGCAGGTTATCGCCGCTGCTCTCGGACTTTTCCCTAAATGTCCGGAGATAAGATTCATTGGTATCGTTTAAATTGAATTGAGAAACACGTGTGTGTATTTACCTCCCGGACTTGGTGATGACCATCTCCGTCCCCATGTGATGGAACTCCCCCCACAGACCACCCGCCTCCAGGGTGACTCTGGGATCATCCGCGGGGCGGTCCTCCGCGAGCCGCGCAGAGCGAGCCCCTCGAACTTGGTGTGGGTGACCCCCCTCTCCCGGTCCCCCGCTGGGGTCCGCCTCGTCACAGAGCCCGCGGTCCGGGAAACGTTTGCCGAGGATACCGGGGGGTAACGGGAAACCGGGGAGAAACGGAACAGTGGCTACAAAGTCGGTCATGTCGGCCGCGCGGCAGGGACGGAATGGGGCGCGATCCGTGGCGACTCCGGCGCTGAGTTGGAGGGGGGCGGGGGGGGGGTCCCAAGGGTGCACACGACGCGTCTACATTCAACGTGTCGATGAACATTCCGTGAAGCTACATTACGCATCGTATGAGAGGCTATCAGGGACTTAAACAACTGTAACCGGAATTTTAGGAGAGCAGCCGCGGTCTGCATCGCGCTTAGAGAGGAGAGATGAGAAGAGTCCAGACGCTGCGTAAAGGCTGAGGAGAGTTGAGAAGAGCCCAGACGCATGAGATAGTGGCTGGCCCGCAGCTCACTAGTGGTCAGATGAACTGCAAAGGAAAGTGCCTCAGATCAAATCCATCCTAATCCATTTGTGTGATTTAAGAATGCAACGTGCTGAATCTCAGGGGGTGAAGCTTGAGCGTAGATACCAAACTTTCAGAGAGACGAATTGGTTGGATTCTCTAGGCCCGGTCCAGGGCTGGAAGGCACTGGTTATGATTGGCTCAAATAGGAGGTCACCACATAGCCTACGTATTTTGGAGACATATACTTTGGTCATGGTACAACATCAGTCAAGCAGTTATTTAGATTGGTAAGAATGTTTCACCTGACCACGCTTATTTAGCATTTTGTTATGCATTAAAGCATGCATTCATCCAACTATTTATTTGATCATCTAGACACGCACACATCCAAAAGAGAGTTAGGGTCTACTTTCATCTGGTGGACAAACAAAACAACTTACAATTATGATTCAGCTGGAACAGCGCCAACCCTTTCAACTCTACCTACTTACCTACGGACATATTGCCCCTAAAAATAGACACCTGCAGAAAGGCCCGATGGAAGCAACATGGTTGGAATCATTGGAGCCTGTGGAGGTCCATTGGTGTGCTTTGGAAGGGGTTAGGTAGATTGCAAATTTAGTCAAGTTTCCGCTTATAGGTTTAGGGATAAAAACTCCAATGAAATCCCATATCTCCAGAAGGCAAGTTCGTAGCAAGATGGGGATGACATTTTTGGACTTGCTGGGGCCTGCAGATGCCAATTAATGGCATGGTTTGTGTGGAACAAAAGCGGTTGGGGAAACTCAATGATGTCATTACACTCTTTTTCCTCTCATAACCATAAACGGACACACACTTAGATTAATAACAACAATGTCATCCTCATTCATCGAACACATGACAATAGTTGAAGTTTCTTACATGTTAACTAACCTTACTTAACTATTCCAGCGTTGGCCTATCAAACCTGCAGTGTTCATTTTGAATCACAGCTGTTGCAGATGATTATTATAAATATATAACTGGATACGCAGTTATAAGCAAAGTCCAACAGGCTCCCACAGTGAAACAAGCAAAAGATCTCCTACTTCGGTGGATTTGTGTGGGACATGGTAAGGCAACGAAACTGGCAACGAGGCCATGAAGGACTAATGGGACTATCTTCAAACTGGATCAACATACCAGACCAGACACTTAAAATGAGGTGGCACCTGGTGTTTTCTTGACTCTGTTGCAGCAGTCACTGTTAAATTGATATTGGTCAAATGATGTGTAGTAGTGCGTGCTGTGTGACCTAAGAATGCAATATGCTAAAGCTCAGGAAAGAAGAGGAAAAGTACTGCTACGTCATACTATTGACGTAGTATTGACCCTTCTGCATTAAGTCATCTGAACATTGACCATTGACATTGACCATTTAGCATGACTTTCTTATGGATTTCAGGCTAACATTGCTTCTCATAGTCACAAAATACTCAAAATATCGTTAACATGGCTTATTCAATTTAACTGTCTTGTCAATCATTTCATATAATCAAGCTTAATTATTTATTGTTTGCACTATACCAACTAATCTTCCTTACTTAAATGTATTAATGTTGTAATGTGTTTAGATTGTTCACATTATTGTATATTGTGCAGAGATTGAGAGATTGTGATTGCGTAATAAGTGCAAGACTGAGATCATTTCCAATACAAGCCATACAATACAATACAATCAAGCCAATTTATTAGTGAAGCAACGATTTCAGAGTTGAACCACATGCTGACGTTTCTGTGGTTAGTAACTACTCTTCTATGAGTCATCATCACGCCACACTGGCAGTTTAAAGAAACCTCCCCTTGCCAATGTCTCAAGAACACAGCCCATGCTGAACCCTTTTAGAGAGCGTGAGAGAAAGAGAGGAGTATTGAGTTCAAAATCAATCACAGTCCTAGACTGGATTAATATTATTCTTTTAATTTGGACATTGTAACTCACAGATAATAACCTTCAGACACGTTCTCTAATTATGATTGATTGGCCTGATCCACTTGACCAACCTCAACATAATAATAATAATAATAATAATATACTTTGTCGTATATAAGATATTAATATTTGTATATTACTATATAGATTTATACTATTCATGCTATTCAGATTTCTAAATGATTTATGCATGATCACGTTCCTTTTATAAATGCGCACCCTGGTACAGCATTAAGAGTCTGCCAGCTTCCACAGCCCATAGAACTCAACCTTGTCACGTGTCTAAACGTCTAGCATCGCTATAACCTCTGGTCTCGCATCTGCTCCACTTCCGCTTTGTGGTTCGTTTGAAGAACCCGCTCCATTGAACCGCTCCCACCAACTGTATTATTAGAAAGTGAAAAAAGGGCATCATCATAAATAAACTGCATGTTAATATTTCTACCTTATCAAAATGTGTAATTCGAAGGAAAAAATATCTCTTATTTTAAAGGAATAATTCATTAAAAAATTGTGTTGCGCACAATAATCTCAAGTTATCGTTTATAATGTTAATCATAAGACATTGCGTGGCAAAGCCTTAGTATCAACATTATCTACTTCAACAGTAAATAAACAGTAACCAGTCAGACCACATCAGCCTATTGATGATCTTTCTATCGTTCGCTCTGTGCATACACTTCACTACACTATGTAGGCCTTGGCTCTATCGAGTGTTTATTCAATATTCAATTCAGTAATCAACTGTAGGCTAAAGAGTCTTCAATGCACAAGAGCACCATAATATTGTTCGACCCCTCATAATATGGGTTTCAAACAGCCACACTGAACATCCAGAAGAATAGATGTAGGCCTACAAACACACACATTAGATTCACAGTAAAGAGAGACAAAATGTGGCGATCTAAGTGAAAATATTGTTTAGCCAGCAGTGTATTACTGAATTGCACATGGATTAATTGGGTGAAGATGGTTCATAATTACTGGCTGCGACAATGAGGACATTGGACTGTCATCAAAAATGTTGTTTGTAATACCTGCTTATTTTCTTTCTGCAGCAGACCGCCGCAATGACCATCGCAATGACCACGACAATCCCCCCCTTAATCACTCCAGTGACCACCGGTGTCCAGATTGCAGCCAGAGGTGGGGGGCTGCTGGTTGTGGGGTCAATGCGTTCTACAAGCAGAAATACATTGAAGGGTGATTGGCAAAGCTTCTGAATCTAAATCAACGCACAGTAAGAATACACACTAATGGCTAACACACTCAGCCTCCCCCAACAGGGTTGCTTAACTCTGTTGCACCCATGTGATGTCTGTGAAATTGCTGACTATATTTCAATTTAATCTACCGATTTGGGTGTTGAATATCTTGGTTTAGGTTTGGCAAACACTACAGATTATTCTAATTTAAAGAGGTAAATCAATGTTTTACTTTGGAATTCAGGGTTTATATACTATACTGCTTTGAGCGGCATAGAGAAAAATAATAATCAACAGCAAACGATTGGATCCAGGATAATTTGTCGGTGGGATTAGCTGTAGAAGTACAATACTGACAGGTAATGTTAATTGCACCGCCCTCAAAAGACTTCAGTTACACATTAGATGACCAAACAACAAGAACAACCAAAGTTCAGTAGAAAAAGGGAAAACATTCAAAATATAAGTAAATAACGACCACATTAGGTTTGCATGTTGCCATTTGTGGAGTTGGTGAAGATAATGCATCCCTACCTTGAGGTTTTGGTGTAGCAGGGAAGTCAGCTGTTGAAATAAACATAGCAAAATAAACATTAACTAAAACTTGAAAACCAACCATTCAAATAATTCAACTCTATATTCATTTTATAATTTTAGCAGGTCAAGTTAATTGTACAGCCCTCAAAAGACAAAAGAGAAAACATTTGAAATGTAAAAGAATAACGACCACATTTGGCGTAGTCTAATTCTATATATGAATTGTAGACATTCGTAATCTACCAGATAACTAAGACAGAAGACAATAGGTTTGCATGTTGCCATTTGTGGAGTTGGTGAAGATAATGCATCCCTACCTTGAGGTTTTGGTGTAGCAGGGAAGTCAGCTGTTGAAATAAACATAGCAAAATAAACATTAACTAAAACTTGAAAACCAACCATTCAAATAATTCAACTCTATACTAATTTTATAATTTTAGCAGGTCAAGTTAATAGTACAGCCCTCAAAAGACAAAAGAGAAAACATTTTAAATGTAAAAGAATAACGACCACATTTGGCGTAGTCTAATTCTATTTATGAATTGTAGACATTCGTAATCTACCAGATAACTGAGACAGAAGACATTAGGTTTGCATGTTGCCATTTGTGGAGTTGGTGAAAGTAATGCATCCCTACCTTGAGGTTCTGGTGCAGCAGTGCAGTTAGCTGTTGAAATAAACATGCAAAGTAAACATTAACTAAAACTTAAAAACCAATCATTCAAATAATTCAACTCTATACTCATTTTATCCCCAAGATATTGGTTCCATCAACACATCAGATTAACAGGAAATTATTTTGGGAAAATATAATTCGTTTTTATATCGAAATAATGTTTAGAGTGGAATAATATATATATATATTTTTTTTGGTTTCTCGCTGATAATTATCAAGTATAAAAATAAACTCACTGGTGCAGCAGGTTCTGTAGAGCTACAATGAGAGGAGAAAAGGAACATGTGATTTAAAGGAAGTCAACTCTTCAAGTCAACTCTTAAAACACTTTCTGGGACCACTGGCTCAGAGTATGTAGAGCCTGGCCCTTGGTTCTATGAACATCCTAACTGTACCGACATATATATATATATTGTTTCTCTTTGTTCTGACAAAAATGTTATCTTGTCGCTTTGGATAAAAGTTTCTGCCAAATAAAGTGAAGGCGTCTCCAAGCACAAGACTTGGAGCCCGAGGTGAGTCTGAGTCGATGCGGTTCACAGATGTATCTTCCATTTGGTAGTGTTGCAGTTTGGAAGGTGCAGAACAGATTCAGTAGCATTGATGGCTTCTAGCTGACGTCATTACCTCTTTATTTAATATTGCAATTGCAAAGGCAACATTTCTGATTCCTGCTTACACTTGGACAAAACAATGAATATAGATCTATATTCTCCCAGCTGTTAACCACCAGCTGTCACCAAGCCAAAGATTGGGTATCAGACTGGCCCTTATATTCAAGGGGCTATTATTGATTGACCTTTCGTTTGACGAGATAATAAATAACAAATTGCTTGGGTGGAAGTGTTTACGTGTCAAGTCATCTGTTCGTGTAACAATACCACAATGTAACAATAGCGATGTTCACCATTTATTTTACTTGTGATAACATAGCCTTACATCCTACTTTTCAACTATAGGCCCGCTAAATCTGCAGAGAGAAACCTTATGTGAGCGGGTTGGTCCATGGTTACACAGAAGTAGCAATATCACAAATCTATTTCATATTTTAAAGAATAGGCTACTCATGAAACAAGGAATAATCCTGATATAGTGGCTATATATTGAACATATGATGCCAATGTTTGGAAATCAGACTACTAAAGGTTTTGTATCAGAACTGGTGCATCCGTATTCAACACTGTGCGGAGATTGGGTCAGTGCCAGCTACAGAAAATATTCAGAGATGACAACAATGCACAGGGCTTCCTATCTGAATGGAGGTCAAGGACTACGGTTCTCTTACCTTCGGAGGGCGATTAATTTCAACACAAACGTTCTTCCGGCATCCAAGCAAAGTGAGAGAGCGGTGAGATGAGGTAATACCTCCATTATTGGGAAGGGCATCAGTTGCCAGGGCGTCCTGTAGTTCAAGCATACAGGAGGAATGTGTAGGGCTTTTAGACATGATTGACAGCACTGTATTCACTTAAATTGTTTCATGCCTTTACAATTTTGTGGATTAAGAGGATTAGTTACGGGAATACTGTACCCCTTAATTTACCTAAAAGTTTAACTTAAAGGTTGGGTATGGAATTCTCTTTTTTGTCAATTTTTGCAAAATTACTTGAAATCGTTATCATAACCCACTTACAGCCACTGAGTTAGAAGTACTGACATGAAAATTAAACAAGTCAATCATCTGTGGAACGGGCAGGGCTCGAAAAACTCCAGCAAATGTTTTCCAGACCCACCAAGTGGCATTGGACAGTAAGTATGTCAATCAAACGGTCGTACTGCACACCCCCTCCCCCTCCCCCGCTCCCCGTGCGTGACCCCTTCGTGCACGTACTCATGACCCAGAGCAAGCTTCTGTTGTGCATGATTGCGCGTCCATTTATTTGGAATGGGTGGAGTCAGAGTCAGCGTTGAACTCATTAAATAAAATATTCAGCTAGTCATTTTTATATCAATCACAATCATTCCATTATCCAGTAATCTATCTAAATAAATGTTTTACTTACATCAGAATCAGCCCAGGTGTATTCCCAGTCTGCATTGCTGATAGGGTTTGAGATGTTGTACGTCGTTGCTTTGCCCAGAAGGGTGACATTGCACGGGTCACCAAATACGCCAACTGTAGATGAAAGAGAAAGGGTGTCTAACTATATTGTGTATCTATACCAAAGAATATAGAGGCAACAATATTATCTTATCCTTGAAGAAATGAACCTGAATGAACACGTGGTAATGAAGGGAAAGATGTAGATCTGACACTGACAGACATTGGCCTACCAAATAAACAATGAAAGCATTTTTAATTAAGGCTAAGATGAACAGCCAGGCTCAATACAATTCTAATGAAGCTTATACAGATTATATTCAGAAGAGGGTTGATTATGAATAGGCCTAGTTTGAATTATTGGCAAAGCCTAATAAAGGAGGCTCCTTTATTAGGCTTGGCAAGGATTAAAGCTATTAGTTTACCGTGCGACAGGGGGATAATGACAAACAAACGGCGACAAGAGACAACGGCGAAAGCTTTGTTTTGCTTACGAGTGTTCCTTTCTCGTCACTCCAAACGAGTGCCAAACTATTGCTTGCGATGTACCAGCAGCAAGAGTGCGGAAGGAAAGTGTCAGAGGCGACACAGACAGACAGCAGCAGATTGCATCACCCCCACCACAGAGCCACCTGAGCAGCGCCAACGAGGGCAGCAGATGTGTGAGAGAGACTGCGATCATTGGTGAAGACCCCACCTTATGGGCAGATCAACTGACAGATAATGGGAGAATTAAAATGGTCAATAAAGGCCGCATACAAATAAGGGATATCAAGTTCCCAAAAAAAACAGAAACATACCCAAGGAGGTTGGCAAAATAAAACTATAAGATGAAATGAAATGATGAAATACGGGGAGACAATAACTCATGTTTTTAGTCAGGCTGAACGGAACCTAGCATGTCGAGGTCATTCAGAGAGGTAAGTATTGTGCTGTCATAATGGACTGTACACCTGACAAAAGCCACACTGGCAGTAATTCATTGTCATGCGTGTGGTAGCTAACTGTGAAAAAAAGACGTTAGGGAGCATTCTCTGGGATTTTTGCGTCCATGACACAAACTTGAAAGGGACTCTATGATACTTTCATCAAGCGTCTAGAAAAACTCAAAGTAAACATCTCTGACTGTCGTGGCCAATAAATCACAAAGAAAGCCACCTGCAGAGGAAACACCAGGGTGTACATCAGAGAGTGCTGGACACAAACAAGTAAATCCAGATGTGAGCCACACCTTAAACCTGGTGATCGGTGACTCAGCCTCTGTGCAGTCAGTGGGCTTCGTTTAACTTTCACAGGGACTTGACAACCTGTTACTCTCTGCAACGTTGGGACATTATGCCGGAGCATTCACAGTTTACCCTCAAGAATCGGTCTATAACCAGACGGGAATGCAGAATAGACAATGCGAAAGTCTTCCCGCCACACACGTACACGTACCGGTGGGACGGGTTTGTACAAGGCTGGGAGGGAATCATCACAGTATACCCACTACAATAAAATAGACTACACCACTGGTTGCGTCCATGACATGCGAGTCACATGTAGACCTGTTGTTTATATCCGATGGAATGCAAGACTAATAGTCGCATGATGCAACTATTTTGTCTCGCTTTTTAAGTGTGGTTCGCTGAATAAATGTGTGGTTTAAAAATTATCCTTTCAAATAGATACAGGCCCACACACTCTCACTCCAAATATAGACCACGCTACAACACTTACCTCTCAATACGGCTGCAAGAAATAGAAAACGTATCTTCCAGCCTAAAAATGTTTCCATTCTGACTCAAAGTTGGAGAGTGACTAATTCGATCCTTTGTGGTAGGTCGTCTCGGGCTAGGTATGACTCGGAGAGTGGTAAATGTTCAACAGGTGGTTTATTCTAACAGAGACACGAGGTAAACCAGCTTAACTCTGCTTTCACACCTCCACGCGGCCACTCGATGCTCCATTCATTTCAATGAGGGAAGGGCAGCAGAGGGGAAGCAGTTATAATAGCGGCAACCCGGAAGTGGTTGCCGCCCACGTGAACGCGCACAGATTTTGCCCTACCGCTCAGAACTTTTGGTATCTCTTGTCGTTAGCGGAAACGGCAAAGTGGCCATGTTTGTAGTCTTTAACTTCTTTAACAAAATAAGTCTTTAACTAAATCATAAAACCTTCAATGGTGTTGTGTTATATGGAGAAGAAACCATTCATAACTGTTGTTAGCTTGAAACATGTCACTGAATAATTTACATCAAAAGTTCAACAAAAACGATTGCGTGTGTGTGTGTGTTGAATAAAGGCAACTTTTCATAGGGCGTCCACGGCCAGGCAGAAATGACGCAACACCTGTTTAGAGACGGAGACAGATCTACAGCCCAGGAAACCCCCTGACAGGAGGCAACATGTCAGCCGTCACCTCCGCAGCTCAGAGACTCGCTCAGAGAGCCGCTAAGAGGCTATGATGAGCTCTGAGCGGGACGCAGAGGAACAAGAGAGAGACATGCGAGCAACGGCACTTTCATCCGTCATGTAAATATCTCATACATAAATAAAAGAATATCATTACTAAATAATTATGCAGGCTTTATAATAATAATAATTACAAAGAGTAATATTTAATAAATGTGCCGTGCTGATGCGTTTTCATCAGTGTGTAAAGGTGTGTGTGTGTGTGTGTGTGTCTGTATGCGTGTGTGTGTGTGTGTGTGTGTGTGTGTGCCTAATACGATCAATGCAGAATGGAACGCGTTTGTGCGTATGAATGTCACTGTGTGTGTTTGTGGGTGTGTGCCCGGATGTCTGTTCATGTACTCCAATTAATTTACATTGTAATGCATGTGTGTGTCTGTCTGTGTAGGTTTTTTCATGTTTGTGTGCGTGTCTGTGAGTTTGTTGGTGTGTGGGTTTGTGGGTGTTTGTGTGCGTGTCTGTGTGAATGTGTGCCTGTGTGAGTGCTCCTTTATGTTTGTCTGCGGGTGTGTCTGTGTGTGGGTTGGTGTGCGTGTCTGTGTGAGTTTTTGGATGTTTGTGTGTGTGTCTGTGTGTGCGCTTGTGCATGTTTGT
>NC_079418.1:32174675-32200853 GCF_026213295.1 Gadus chalcogrammus
AGGAAACAAACAGAACTGGTTTCAAAATATGTGTTCTGCAAGAAGCTAATGTTTAGCTTTTAAGTTATCTTTCAGCTGAATAAAAAGTAAATTGCATTACACACTATTTGGCATAAACTTTCATAACAAAGTGATTCCCAGTGACTTTAAGATACAGACCATTAAGGAGCTGTGACCCTAACCCTAAAGCAAGGGCATCTTGCTCGAGGACACCAAAAGACAGACACATCGGGAATCAAACCCCAAACCTTTTGGCTTTACCTTTCGGCCAGACTCAAACTCAGGACCCTTCAGCTATATAGCTTTATGCTATATAAGATGCTACATAAGCAAACCCTACTTTCTGCCAGTCAAAAGCGCGTCAAACCTACTTTACAGTCATTAGGCCTGAACTGTGTTAGCTGACTTAAATCAAAACATGGCATCATCACATCCCTCACAATCGGCTCAAGACGCCAGAATATTCTGAGGTGACCCCATCCTCTTGCATCTCTGGAGATTAAATAGTTTTGGCAGGGAAACACTTTGAGACTTTGAATACTCGTTATACTCGTGATGCTGCAACGTGACACTCGCCAAGTGTCACGTAGCAGTATCACAAAGTGCTTGCGTTGTTCAAAATTGTTCAAAGAATTCCCAAGAACTTTCCACAGAATAATCCAGGAATAAATGTGTGGAATTAATCGTTCTAGAAAAGAAGATTCCGTGGAATGGAAGGTTCTAGAAGAGAACACTGACCAGAACGTTCCGTGGAACGGAAGGTTTTCCTCCATCTTGAGGTGGTTGGAGGAGCCAGGAGCACCGAAAGGAGGAGGAGATGGGAGAGGAGGAGGAGAGGAGGAGGAGGTTAGAGGAGAGGAGGAGGAGGAGATGGGAGAGGAGGAGGAGAGGAGGAGGAGGTTAGAGGAGAGGAGGAGGAGGAGATGGGAGAGGAGGAGGAGGAGGAGGAGATGGGAGAGGAGGAGGAGAGGAGGAGGAGGTTAGAGGAGAGGAGGAGGAGGAGAGGGGAGAGGAGGAGGAGGAGGAGGAGATGGGAGAGGAGGAGGAGGAGGAGGAGGAGAGGGGAGAGGAGGAGGAGGAGGAGGAGGAGGAGATGGGAGAGGAGGAGGAGAGGAGGAGGAGCAGGAGGAGGAGATGGGAGAGGAGGAGGAGGAGGAGGAGGAGAGGGGAGAGGAGGAGGAGGAGGAGGAGATGGGAGAGGAGGAGGAGAGGGGAGAGGAGGAGGAGGGGGAGAGGAGGAGGAGGAGGAGGAGATGGGAGAGGAGGAGGAGATGGGAGAGGAGGCCGTGTCAGGTCCCATCAGAGGGGGGCGCCTCACCCCACACGGGGGGGGGGGCGCCACCCCTCACAGGGCCACTCCGGGGCCTCCCTGTAGTGGGGGGGGGGGGGGGGGGGCAGAGCCTCTCAGGACGGCCCACAGAGAGGGGCTCTGGCACACACTAACACAAACACACTAACACACACTTACACGACAACTCACACACGCACACGCACACTCAGACACTAACCGCTAACATTCACACACTGAGTCAGACTAACACACACACACACACTCACTAATACGATAACTCATACACACACACACACACATTCACACTAATACTCACACACTAACCCGCTAACTCAAACACTCACACACACACACACACACACACACACACACACACACACACACACACACACACACACACACACACACACACACACACACACACACACACACACACACATTCACTCACTCACACTCTCACACACTCGATCAAACGTGCGCTCTGAGACCACAGTGCTTCCCGCGGAGCAACCGCCTGATTTAATCATCAAACTTTTATGACTCTTCTGAGGAGCGTTGAGATTGAGAGGGTATGCTAAGTGCGTGTGTGTGCGTCGGAGTGTGTCCGTGCGTGTGTGTGTGCATGGCATGCATGTTGGTGTTCTGCACAGAGAAACGGTTTTGGACCAGGCCCTTAAACTCACAGGGTTTAGGATATGTTGCGACCTGCGAGCCGACCGCTGTCCTTACCGCCTGTTTAAAGAAACAGGAGGCACTAAAGAGAGAGAACAGGTATGAAGGTATGTTCCTGTTGTGAGATGCTACCAGCACAGCAATATGTGGGTGGCATTCAACCAGCAGGGTGTAGGGAACTAAAGTCTTCTCAGCCTAGCGAATGGCAGGCAGTGACGTAATTATCGAGAGCGACTTACAATAAGCAAATTTGTCAGAAGAAAGAGACAAAAACAATATATCGCTGTCGGTACAGTAGGATGTTCATAGAACCAAGTGCCATGCACTAACTATCACTAGGTTAACCCATTCCCCGTACACAACAAAGATAGCTAGGATAAAATGCTACATGATGCTCATTGCTCAGTACTATTTTTTTAAGTGCCAGGACGTAGGCTACAACATACAGTAAGTGCGGACAAATGACAGTTTAAACATGCAGGCTATAGAGTCGTATCAGTGCTGTAAATATAAGAAACTGAAAAATAAGCAAACTTATTTTTATATTGTCCAAACAAAGGTTCTATTTATAGAACCTTTGTTTGGACAATATAAAAATAAGTTTGCTTATTTTTATATAATAATAATAATATATAATAATAATAATAGAACTTCTATAGGAAAGAGCTCACTGCACGACGCACCCTTCGTGCTCGTCTCGTTAACTATAACGCAAAGTCCCCGATGAACACGTCGGCGTGGGCGGGAGTAGGTTTTGACTGCGCGAGGGGAGGCCCGGTGACACGTGATTGGCTGATGGGCTGCGACAGGCCGTCCCAGCGTCACGCGGGCCAGCAGATGCTCGGATGACAGCCGATGAAATATTGAGGCGGAGACACTTGGACCCGTGATGGAGGAGAGGACCCGTGATGGAGGAGAGGAGAGGCGGGCGAGATGGAGAGGTTCCGACCGGCTGCTCTAGTGTGGCCAAGTCACGCCTCTTCCGGTAGAGCCCATGGGACCCATGAGATCGAAAAATAGGAATGGAGAGAAAGTAAGTCCATATGCCCCCGATTACAGATATGTTGTTTGTTGATTTAAATGATAATTTTGCGACTGGCGGGGACAACCGACAATCGCCCCATCGGCATAACTGAAACCCTCCACATGCCCCGACTCAGGGCCGGCGCTCGGGATAGGCGAGCTAGGCGACCGCCTAGGGCGACAAATGCGTTGGGGGCGCCCTCTGGTGGCGCCCTTAATTAGTTAATTAAAATATACGACGCGAGCGGAGAAGGGAGGGGGCGCGGGAGCAATCGCCAGGGCGGCCCGAAACCGTCACCGTAGCACCCCCCCACCCCCCCCACCCTGCTCGGAAGACCTGTCCAGGGCGCAAATTGATTTCGAGTCGCATAGGGCGCCGAAACGGCCAGCGCCCGACTCATAATGTTTTTTTCGCCTCTTTCGATGCTTTTATCCTCCCCTTGGAATCTTTATCATACTTCTTCACTAAAATGTTTTCTTTGCATGAAAAATTATCATTTAAATCCAAACATGTGTGTAATCCGGGGCATTTAAAGACTGGGACCAGAAAATAATTACTTTCTCTCCATTGAAACCCATTCATATTTTTCGATCTCATAGGTCCCATGGGCTCTACCGGAAGGGGCGTGACTTCGCCACTCTGCGCAGCAGGCCTTTGGCACGCAGGCATATTCTCAATGTTCATTCATGTTTAGAAATTCCCTTAAAACTTTAAAGCAACGCAATTGCATTTTCCTTAATCAAATTACAAATCTCAGGGAAGCAAAATTGTTTTTTTTATCCAAAAACCAAATCAACCTTACTTAATCTCAGTTACTTCTATATAAATTTCATTTAGTATTATTATTATTATTATATTAGAAAGCATGAGACACTACAGAACCCGATCTAAAGATCCTCATTAGAATATAAGTGAGAATAATTCCTGGCCAGTTCTTCACCCTCATAGCACTAACGTCATTCCATCAGGCTCCTACCGGTCCGAGAGCTTTCCTTTAGCGTCATCTAGTGGCCGGAAACCATGTACTACATATAAATCAAAGGCCGGAAAATGCATCTGCACTATTGGAAATATTCATACAGAAGGGCATAATCAAACCACTACAAATAATCACGAATAATTAATTCATGCCAATTTCTGTTATGTATCTTATATACGCAAACAATATAAAACACCAGTTTAGAAATTATAATATATTTATTACCACACCATATCCACACACGTTCAAGTCAGACACCTAATACAGTTCAACAAAGCCAGCCAGCCACCACCTCAACCCCAGGACCAGGAACAGTTGACAGAGAAACACAGACAATGACTGACGGTTCACAGTGACGGCACAATAAAAGTCGATCGAAGCGGCATGCCCGAATGACTTGTAGCTGGTTGCATATTCATGTAAAACTGTTGCATAATTACGTACTGTGCAAACAAGACCTTCAAAACTTTGGCAACACACAAAAGACCGGACATAAAACCCCATCGTTCAGGAACACGATGTTTTGAAACATTGTTTGTGCATAATGTCTCAACTGCTTCTTAACTTGTTTATGGAAACCATGGCAACCGAGGCTGCCCCCGCATAAAGATGGCAGAATTATGGTGATCCTCCATGACAATAGACTCCTATTTAAAGAGAACATTAGTGAAGGCAGACTCTGTGGAAGACGAATGGCACAACACACCTTTATGCTGACCAGGCCGAGAGACGTATTACACAGCCCATTTCACAGATTCATCCAACAACTGAACAAAATAAATCACTGCTGCCGGTACGATTACAGAGTGGTAAAGAGGGCGCAGAAAAAGGCAAGAAAGCAAGAATGTGAAATGTAACAAAAAAATCCTCCCTCCTCCTCCCATTGGGAGGTCTTCCTACAGCTGTGATTGACAGGCGCGGTAGATCTCCAGACCAATCAGCGAAGAGATGTCCTCATTGGTCAGGCGCTCAGCCAACTAAAACTGATCTTCTCACAGACCGTTTCACCCGTAGCTGACGGTTACGTCCTTTATACAAAATAGATTCATGTTGCACTTCTTTAAAACATCACCTATAGCACCTTTATTACACAGGAAATACCTAGACAAAGCTGAAGAGACCTTTAGGATCTGTACCATCCAGAACAGACCAGACAATAGCGTTCACCTCATGGTTCGCAATTCATCATTCCCCCAACTTTATGCGTCAGGTTCATCTTACAGCACAAAACCAATGTAAAGCTTAGCTGAGACACCAGAGATAAATTAAACAGTCAGTGAGAGAAATGGTTCGACCTTGTTCACGCAGCTTTCGCTCGGGTTGAAATATTTCAACTGAACTTAATTTCGCTCGATGATGAATCACTCGTGAAAAGTTTGCTGGCGCAGGTAACGCACGGCGCAGGTAACGCACGGCGAATATTCGCACCTTAAGAGTTAAAAAAAACGGGAACACAACCAACAGATGTAAAATTATAGTTGTACTATATTCAATGATGTTTACACTTATAAGTGGGCTACATTAAACTCGGATTAAACGTTTTTTAAACCACTGCGTCTTTTCAGATAGGCTGCACATGATTCTAAGTATGAAAATAGATAAGATGACTTTCTAAACATTTCATTACAAAAACATGTAAACATTTAAAAGGTAGGGCTTGACTTGTGTGTTGGCAATTATGTGAGCATGAGGCTGTCAAAAAAAAAATCTGTTTAAAAAGTATTTTTAGAAAGCTAAAAGGCAAAATTCTTACATATTTACAAAACAATTCAAACAAAAATTAAAAAAGGTACACAAAAACGAACTAACGGTTCCACAGCACAGTTCACATGATGAAGAGGAATGTTCAGGCCGGCCAATCAGAGCGCTGCCTCCGCCCCAGTAAACAGAGACGGGAGGTTGACCTTCGACCTTGATAGTTGAAGAGAACGAGGTTGACTGTCAACTGTGCTTTAGATAACGTTTCATTTGATACGAACTGTGTTTCACGAACGGAATTAAAAGAAGAGATAAACCATCACCATGGTTAGCAAAAATAATAAAATCTTTATCCAAAAATTAAAAAATAAAAGTGAACATTTGTGATTGGTCTTCGAACCGGTCCATGAGGCAAGAAGGCCGAAAAATAATAATTTAGAAATATTTTTCTGATAAGCTTCCAAAAAAAAAGCAAGGTAAGTAATTTGTCTTTTAAAAATAATTTCCGTTGATCATACATCAGTTAGCGGTCTTTTAAAAAGCCTCTTTGTTGCGTTACCTGGCTACCACTCCAGACATGTCCAATCTTCATTGTGTCCATCACCACAAATATCCTCCTCTTCCTCAAAGAACATGGCTTCCTCCTCCTCCTCCGTCTGCTGGCCCTTCAGCCACGAGTTCTGAACCGCAGGAAGAGCAGAGAAACAAGTCTGTTAAAACCAGTAAGAACTGGAATAACACGAGTGATGAGAGTTCATCAACGTCCAATTGCAACAGAATATACGAAGGACTTTGAGCCTATTTTATCATTCAGTGGACATTCGTATCCAAAGCGACGTGGATTTCTTTCAGATGCATTTCAATAAAGAGCAGGTCTGGGTTAGGGGGTGCCTTGCACAAGGGGGGCCTACCGGGTTAGGCTACGGACACAGGGGAATCAGACCCGGAACCTTTTATCGGCAGGGAGTCAAACCTCTTGGATCACTTGGCTATCCCGACATGAACTAGGCCGTTTGGTCGATGCTCTTATCCCAAGTGTGGCTAGAGTTTATCCGATACCGATACCAGTATCGGAAATTCCGCCGATTCTGCCGATAATACAGTATCGTGTATCGGTCAGTACGCAAGTCAATGCGCCGATCCACTACCATCAGGTGACTCGTTTACGACACAGAGAGCATCACAAACACTACGGTGTGATGACACGTTCGCTAATGGTGGGAACGTCGGAATGAGAAACGCGTCAAATCCGACAACGTGTGTTCGAGCTACCAAGCCGGAAAAACATTGATGCTCCCGCTAAACTACAAGAATCCAAATTAATCTATTATTCTATTAATATAATTAGTGATTCTAAATGTAAATGATCTAGTCAACACTAAGTGAACCCGCACTACATTGCTGTCGTAAGAGAACCCTTCAGTAAGAACAAGTGCTATAAGTAGTTACAACGCTAGATGCTGTATCGGTATTTATTCCGGTATCGGCCCGATACTCAAGTTCAGGTATCGGGAAGGAAAGAATTGTATCGGAACACCTCTAAGTATGGCCCAGTGTCTCAGGATGAATCCGGTAGGCCGACCGCAGACGTGGGGGTTCCAACCCTCACCCTTTCACCGGCCGGGAGTCGGCCACCCTGACTGTGCGGCCACTCACCTGTCTGTCTTTACAGCCGCTGGCGGGGGGCGAGCCGGGGTAGGGGCCGTTGCGGGCCCCCGCGGCCAGGTCCAGCACCACCTCGTCCTGGTGCATGGGCAGGGGGGCCCCGCCGCGCTCCTGGAGGGCCAGCACCAGCACCGTCATGTTGTCCGCCCGCAGCATCCTCTGCTTCCAGAACACCAGCGCCGTGCGGCCCAGCCGCGCCGCGCACGACTGGCCCCTGGGGCCCTGGGGGACACCAGCGCTACGGTTAGCTTGCTACGGTAAGCTCGCTACGGTTAGCTCGCTACAGGAAGCTGGCTACAGTTAGCGCGCTACAGCCGCGTCGCGCACAGCTGGCCCCTGAGTCCATGGGACACCAGCGCTACAGTCAGATGGCTACAGTGAGCTGGCTACAGTGAGCTGGCTACTGTGAGCTGGCTAAAGTTAGCTCGCTACAGTTAGCTCTCTAAAGTTAGCCCGTTACTTAGCCCTTTATTTAGCTTGTTAGAGTTAGCTTGTTACAGCTGCGTGGCTCACGACTGGCCCCTAAGGCCCTGCGCCGCAGGGACACCAGCGGTACAGTTAGCTCCTTAGAGTTAGCTCCTTACAGTAAGCTCACTACAGTTAGCTCACTACAGTTAGCTCACTACAGTTAGCTCGTTACAGTTAGCTCGTTACAGTTAGCCCGTTACCGTTAGCCAACGGGTTATAAATGAACCCCATTGACCCGTATGGATCGACCGCGTGTGACAGAAACGCGATGAGTGAGACAGAGAGAGCACACGCACCACCATCTTGTCGTGGCTGTAGCACATGTTGACGGCGTCCTTGGGGGACATCATGTTCCAAAGGCCGTCGCTGCCCAGGATGACGTAGCGGTGGCGCGTGGGGTCAAGGGTCACCACGGCCGTGTCGGGCTCGGGGGAGACCACGAACTCCCCGCTGTAGAAGTCGTAGCTCCAGAGGTCTCCTTGACAACCGGGACGAGAGGGAGGGGGGATAGTCTGTCAGTGAGTCTGTTACAGTTAGCTTGTTACAGTTAGCTTGTTACAATTAGCCCGTTAGTTAGCCCGTTACAATTAGCCTGTTACAGTTAGCCCGTTAGTTAGCCCTTTACATTCAGCCCGTTAGTTAGCCCGTTACAGTTAGCCCGTTACAGTCAGCCCGTTACAGTCAGCCCGTTACAGTCAGCCCGTTAGTTAGCCCGTTACAGTTAGCCCGTTACAGTCAGCCCGTTAGTTAGCCCGTTACAGTTAGCCCGTTACAGTTAGCCCGTTACAGTCAGCCTGTTAGTTAGCCCGTTACAGTTAGCCCGTTAGTTAGCCCGTTACAGTCAGCCCGTTACAGTCAGCCCGTTACAGTCAGCCCGTTACAGTTAGCCCGTTACAGTCAGCCTGTTAGTTAGCCCGTTACAGTTAGCCCGTTACAGTTAGCCCGTTACAGTCAGCCCGTTACAGTCAGCCCGTTACAGTTAGCCCGTTACACTTAGCCTGTTACAGTTAGCCCGTTACAGTTAGCCCGTTACAGTTAGCCCGTTACAGTCAGCCCGTTAGTTAGCCCGTTACAGTCAGCCCGTTAGTTAGCCCGTTACAGTCAGCCCGTTACAGTCAGCCCGTTACAGTTAGCCCGTTACAGTTAGCCCGTTACAGTCAGCCCGTTAGTTAGCCCGCTACAGTCAGCCCGTTACAGTCAGCCCGTTACAGTCAGCCCGTTACAGTCAGCCCGTTACAGTCAGCCCGTTACAGTCAGCCCGTTAGTTAGCCCGTTACAGTCAGCCCGTTACAGTCAGCCCGTTAGTTAGCCCGTTACAGTCAGCCCGTTACAGTCAGCCCGTTAGTTAGCCCGTTACAGTCAGCCCGTTACAGTCAGCCCGTTAGTTAGCCCGTTACAGTCAGCCCGTTACAGTCAGCCCGTTAGTTAGCCCGTTACAGTCAGCCCGTTACAGTCAGCCCGTTAGTTAGCCCGTTACAGTCAGCCCGTTACAGTCAGCCCGTTACAGTCAGCCCGTTACAGTTAGCCCGTTACAGTCAGCCCGTTACAGTCAGCCCGTTACAGTCAGCCCGTTACAGTCAGCCCGTTACAGTCAGCCCGTTAGTTAGCCCGTTACAGTTAGCCCGTTACAGTTAGCCCGTTACAGTCAGCCCGTTAATGTTGTTTCTCTTTCTTTCTGACGAATGTACTTATTTTAAGTCGCTTCGGATAAAAAGGTCCAAATGTAAATGTAGATTTCTACATGACCCTGCCCACCCCAGACAGCTGTTAAGGGTCAAGGGTCAACACTGAAGAGAGAGAGGAGTCTGGTTTTACCGAGGGCCCGGGCGACCGCGAGGAAGGGGATCTGGTCTATGACCGTACTCCGGCGGACCGGTCCGTTGTGGGTCAGCCGGGGTCTCTTCCACACCACCCGGTTCACCCCAGACTTCTTCATCACACTAGAGACACACACACGGCGGGTTACAACCAATAATGTTATCCAACACAAGGCTAGAGACGACCAGGAAGACCCCATGACTGTAACACCATCTCTGGCCAACCGCCACAGGCATGGAACTGGGTCAGTCAAACCAGTTCAAACCAGTTCAAAAATCCACTCCAATATGAACAGCCCCTTAATATTCTAACCTGTTATGGGCAGGCCAAGAGGGAGGGACGTCGGAGAACCCCACGCAGTCAATTCATAATATTGTAATGACCACGGAAGAGGCAGTGAATGAAGTATTGATTGGACAGTGATTTATTAAAAATCTAATAAACCGTTGGAACACGCAAGATTGGTAACCATAGCAACGGCGGTAAACAAACCTCGCAAAGCCCAATCCAGGTCTTACTGAGGGCATTTAATGGTCAAAATATTATTAATAAATATTCGAATATATTCGAATATTAATATCAATAAACAAACAATCTTCGAATATGATTTTTGCGCAAAAGTCAAAGCCCTGCCCTGCGTGGCTGCCACCGCCGTCGGTGTGTGAACGTGTGCATTTGAATGGCTGAATGTGAGGCAGGAGGATTGTAAAAAGCGTAGAAAGCGTTGTCTGAAGGTTCTCCCTTAACCCTCAGGACCAGGCATGAAGCCCCGCGTGGACGCCTCACCTGCCCCCCAGCCTCTCGATCCGCTCCCGCTCCTCCGGGACCTCCGGCTTGTGATCCTGCGTCACCTCCAGCGCCTTCAGCCGGACGTCCGAGTCCTCGTCCCGCTCCCCCACCACCACCGCAGAGTCGCCCACGTGCGCCACGTACATCTGGGTCCCCCGGATCACCACCACGCTGGCCGTGGTTCCTGAGGTGCTGGGCAGGCCTGTGGGGGTCTTGGGCCACTCCGCTGGGGGGGGGGGGGGGACAAGAGACCGGGCGAGAGGGGTACGGGGGACAGGGGGACGATTGGATTAGAAATGGATCAATCATGAGTCATGACCCCCCCACACGCCTACTCTTACTGTATGTTGTACGTCCTTGCACTTAACAGTACCTTGCACCTAACAGTACTTAGCATCTTACCCTAGCTATCTCTGTGGTACTCGGGGAATGGGTTAACCTAGTGGTTGTTAGTGCTCGGCACTTGGTTCTAGGAACAGCCTTACTGTACCGACAGAGATATATTGTTGTTTCTCTTTCTTTGGACAAATTAACTCATTGTAAGTCGCTTTGGATAAAAACGTTTGCTGAATGTAAACGTAATAATGATCAATAGTTGATCCAGCACTCCCATTGGGTCTGTCAGAGCGAAACTCGCTGCTCATGTTGTCACTGCGGACCCTTTCCTCCGAGGGGTTGTGATGTCATGAAGGGGGCGGGTAGGGGTCTGACTCTGGGACGATTTGGTTAGGGGTTCGAACCCAGAGCCTCTCAGCCGAGTCTTCCAAACTAACCTCGAGACCGTCCAATGAAGCAAGTGGAACAACAGGTAGTACACACAGAGAAGAACCATCTTCTCTGTGTGTATATTATCTCAGATGTCCATGACTCACTCTGTATCATTGCGGCCCCGTGCCGATGCATTGTTCCGACCCTTCTCCTACGGAGGATCGAGCCATGGGGGCGGTTCTGGACGGACCTTCCCCCTCACATGGGTCGTTCCTCGTGGTGAGGAATGCGTCGTGACTCCCACAGGGCGAGTGCTGCTCTTCTCCTGTGGGTGCGAGCTTGGCTTGCGACCCACTCCCCTGTTACACAACTAACATGTGCAGGGACAACACAACACCTATGTTTCACCAACTAGAAGTCTAATCTCCATAAATGGTAAATGGACTGCATTTCTACACCACTTTTCTAAACAGTGACCACTCAAACGCCTTTACAATATTGCCTCACATTCACACACCGACGGCTGAGTCACACAAGGCGACCACCAGGCCGTCGGGAACTGTCAGGGTGATGCGTCTTGCTCAGGGACACCCCGACACTCAGCTAGGAGGAGCCGGGGTTCTGACTGGCAACCTTCTGTTTACCAGCCAACCCACTCTATCCCCTGAGCCTAATGCCGCCCCACACAGAAACACACAGATCTCCTTGTGGACTTACGCAGTTTTTTCCACATGGCGTGGTGGCAGGCGATGAATCCTTTACGTAGGGCGGCGCAGACCTCCTCGTTGTCCCGGGACCAGAAGCCCCTCTGGGTCCTCAGGAGGTCCCAGAGGTGGTCCCGGGCGAAGTGCGCCGCCTCCTGGCCCCCGTGGCCGTCAAACACCGCGAAGAACGCCACGGACCGGCTCGTGTGGACCGTGGTGTGTGCGGTGCCCCCCGAGGAGGGGGTCTCAGGTCCCTGGCCCCCCGTGGAGGTGTTCTCCACCCAAACGGCGGACACCGGCCCAAGGGGCGTTTGCGCGGTTTGCGGAGAAGTCCGGTGTGGTGGACCTACTGTCATGGGCTGCTTCCCACCTCCATCCTGCTCCTCTGGTTCAGGGTCCTGCACTACCGGGTCCCCTCCAGTCCGGGACCCTGGGGGGTCCTCTCCGATCCCGGACCCCGGGGGGTCCTCCCCACCCCGAGACCCGGGGGGCTCCTCCGGTTCGACCCTCACCTGGAACACGTCCTCCATGTAGCGCCTCCCGCCCCGGGCGGAGAAGGCGCTGATGCGGAACGCAATGTCCTCCTCCATGCTAGTTCGGATGATAAATATGATTTTATATTAATAAATATGTTCCTTATGATTTTAATTTGAACCGGTTTGTTTTGCCGCGACGCGTCCTTCCGTCCCTTTTTGTTTATCTTCCTCCGGCGCGGGTCGTGATGACGTCATGACGTCCGGACTTACGTGATCACGTAGGTTGGAGGGGAGACGCGTCACGTCATCTCGCGCCAATCAGGCACAATAATATATTCTATAAATATAACATTACATTGTATCGATTGTTTTACTGTTAGTATATATTGCATTATTCAGAAGAGATGAGGACATTTCGGATTACAAATTAAAATGAATGCTGTGTAATATTATAATGTTAATGTGAAGAAGCTCATTCAAATAAAACACACAGGCAACCCTTATCAAAATAAAATAAAATAAAATACTAACAATTTCACACGAACAGCCACAACAGCCTCAACACCATCTCCATCATCAACACATCGATATGTGAGCAGAATGGAGAGTTGATGGAGTAGACTCTTCATGATTCTGATGAAAAAACATATTTCACTCAGGATTGAGTTTCCAAGGGCAGGCTGTCTATGGCCTGACTCAAGGAGGTACTGTTCCTGGAAGTCAATGTAAGCCCCTTTACATCAGGTTTCAGTACACACACACCTCTACGTTGGAAGTGTTAGTGAACACACTTCAATTCAATCAACTAAAGTGTCGATGGACCCTCAAAGAGATCGGTATGAACACAGAGAGGTCTGATGGCACTCAGAACATGAAATGCAGTAACTGAATTAGATGGAAGATTGTACAACTCTCTCAACCTATCTCTCAACCTATCTCTCTCTCTCTCTCTCCTTCTCTCTCTCTCTCTCTCTCTCTCTCTCTCTCTCTCTCTCTCTCTCGCTCTCGCTCTCACTCTCACTCTCACTCTCTCTCTCTCTCTCTCTCTCACTCTCTCTCTCTCTCTCTCTCTCTCTCTCTCTCTCTCTCTCTCTCTCTCTCTCTCTCTCTCTCTCTCTCTCTCTCTCTCTCTCTCTCTCTCTCTCCCCCCCTCCCTCTACCTGTCCCTAGTGAACAGTGAGCCCCCACCCAAACCCCCTGTCTCGCCCCTCTCTGTCATTCCACCACAGAGGAAGGGAAGTGATTTCCATGTAAATCTTATCTGTAAGTGTGGAGCCATCTCCAAGGGTATCTGTCCCTCTGCCTCCTTTGAATTCCCACAAAATGAATTCCTGAAGATGGGAGAGAGATTACCGCCGTCGGCCCATCACATGTTGATTGCGTTCTCCCACACACACCCCGACTCAGCCATGCATGCATAAGGAAGGGGACTTTGCCGGTTGCCACGACGACCGTGCCATTACACCTTAAGCCCGTGGATGTATGATCAGAACTTCGGCCAAGCGTGACGATGGGGAACGACGTCCTCCATCACGTCCACGATCTGACACACCCACTGGGTCATGGCTCAGATCCATCAGTCATTGATGAACGAGTGAATGAACCACTTGAAGTGTTTAGTGAGCACATGCATTTACCCCTGCTCACCCCTTCTCCTTCTGGTGACCTCTGAACTCCCAAGACACCCCACATGTCCCTGATGAAGAACTGAGCTCCACGAAGTCTGTGGTAAAACAACTCTCTCTTTGTCTTCTTTTAGCACTAAATTGTTTCAATGTAATTGGCTGAAACTTTGTAATAGATTATCTTCATCCAACTAAATACTGTTCCCACTTTTCAGGCGTGTTCACCAATAATACGCCTCAGATGGAATATTTTCATGTTGTCATGGTTATCCACCGCTGTATTTGGTCATTAATGAAGTGCTTTTTATCGAGCCATCGGGTTAATAATATAACTGGCGGTGTGTGTGTGTGCATTTGTGTGTGTGTGTGTGTGTGTGTGTGTGTGTGTGTGTGTGTGTGTGTGTGTGTGTGTGTGTGTGCGTGTGTGTGTGTGTGTACGTGGGTATGTGTGTGTGTATATGTGTGTGTGTTTGCGTGTGTGGGTCTGTGTGTGTGTGTGTGTGTGTGTGTGTGTGTGTGTGTGTGTGTGTGTGTGTGTGTGTGTGTGTGTGTGTGTACGTGGGTATGTGTGTATATGTGTGTGTGTTTGCGTGTGTGGGTCTGTGTGTGTGTGTGTGTGTGTGTGTGTGTGTGTGTGTGTGTGTACGTGGGTCTGTGTGTGTGTGTGTATTTGTGTGTGTGTTTGCGTTTGTGGGTCGGTGTCTGTGTGTTTGTGGGTTTGGGGGAGTGTGTTTTTGTGTGGAGGTGGCAGTGGTTGTAGTGGAAGGGGGCTCGGGGGGTTGGGGGGGGGGAGGGCTGGTACTGTATATTTATAAAGTAAGAAAAATATGTGCAGTGCCTCTTCAATTAAATTGGCCGACTTATTATGCTGGTTCTATTCTGTGTAGACCTACTGAGGTGTTACACACACGCACACACACAGACACACACATATATACACGCACACACACACACACACACACACACACACACACACACACACACACACACACACACACACACACACACACACACACACACACACACACACACACACACACACACACACACACACACACACACCCGCTCCGCACGCACAGGCAGGCACAGGCACACACACTCAAAATATAAATTAAACATTCTTCTAACAGCAAGAATATTCCATGAATTCAATTATTCTTCTTAGTCCTACAAGAGCAGACACATAAACACACGTGAATAAAAAGTTGAATCGGTTAGCGTGAGGTGTGTGTGCGTTGGGGAGAAACTGAAGAATAGTGCTAGTAGAGAATAGTAAACCGTGGACCGGGAGCGGGAGATTGCACCAGAGATTGGCGCGTGTATTGATTGGTATGCGCTGCCGTACCTGCAGCAGTCCGCCTGTCTGTGGAGAACACAGCCGGGCTCCAGGTATGAAGACCATCTCCTGGCGTCGGTGCAGCCACCCCTTCAGAAGACCGCTGCATGAGTGTCTTTGTGTCTCACTCTGTTAGACCCGGGCTACCTGAGAAGATTTACAACACACATGGTTTAGGGATTGTGATTTTACGAGAATGCAGAACCAGCTGTAGGAGCCAACGGTAAGAACTCATTGAGTGCATGCGATTATTTAACACAAGTTTACAAAGAATGGGGTTTCATCTCATTCTCCGGATGTATTTTGAGTCATCGATGATGAAAAAGCTTCTGTTTCTTGGTGATACGTTAGATCCAGTGGTATGATCAGCATGGTGAGAGTGTCCCTACGTGAGGGAGACTCTTTCTGTCTGTCACTCAAGACCAAAGTGGACGGCCGGCGATGTTAAGAATTCTTAATTGTTTATATTGAATGCCTCAATATTAAAACTGAAAAACATTTTTTGACTAACAATTGCCAGAATTAAAACAATAAAATGTGCTAACATCGAACAATTGTTGAGTTTATCCCTGGAGCTCAACGCCGTAGGGTGATCGATTTATGGATTGACGTGGGTGTATATTTATTTTTTATCCTAACAGAATATACTATGACCTGTGTAGAATCACGCCACGCTGTGTGTGTGCGTGTGTGTGTTTGTTTACCTGTGTTTGTGTGTCTGTGTGTGTTTGTGTGTGTGTTAACCTATGTGTGTGTGTGTGTGTGTGTGTTCACTTGCGTTTGTTTTGGGCTATAAATTCAAATTCATTCCTGTCTCTCATCTCTCCCATGCCTCCTCTGCCAGAAATCCCCCCTGTGGTGGGCTGAGTTAGAAAGTCAATCAAACGCACTTCCTGTGTGCCACGCACCCGCACACCCGCACACACACACACACACACACACACACACACACACACACACACACACACACACACACACACACACACACACACACACACACACACACACACACACACACACACACACACACACACACACACACACTGCTGAGAGCTAACCCTGATAGAACACCTCATACACCCTCAGATGGATTGTCATGTCCGCATGAATTTAACAAAAGGTGGCAGACAACAAGTGAAAAGAAATACAAAAAAAAACAAATAAAAAAATGCAGAGTGTGCAGAATCAATACAGAGTGTAGAGATGCTGCACAGCTACACACACATGGTGTAAATGTAAAGTGTGCCACAGATCTGGATTTGTGTGTGTGGGTGAGTGTGTGTGTTTGTGTGTGTGCATGTGCGTGTGGGTGTATTTGTGTTTGTATGTGTATGTGTGTGTGTGTGTGTGTGTGTGTGTATGTATGGCCTTGTGTGTCTGCGTGTGAGTGTGTATTTGTGCGTGTGTGTCTGCGTGTGTGTGTGTGTGTGTGTGTGTGTGTGTGTGTGTGTGTGTGCGTGTGGGTGTATTTGTGTTTGTATGTGTATGTGTGTGTGTGTGTGTGTGTGTATGTATGGCCTTGTGTGTCTGCGTGTGAGTGTGTATTTGTGCGTGTGTGTCTGCATGTGTCTGCATGTGTGTGTGTGTGTGTGTGTGTGTGTGTGTGTGTGTGTGTGTGTGTGTGTGTGTGCGTGTGTGCGTCTGTGTGTGTGTGTGTGTGTGTGTGTGCGTGTGTGCGTCTGTCGATAACATCTAACGGGGCTGAACTCTTTGCATCTCGGTTAATAAAAGCCCCCCGTTCCTCGTCACCGCTCTCCCGCTCCAGCAGCCCAGAGCCTCGTCTGCTGCGGCTCTTATTAATAACGGGGCCGTCGCGGTGCCAGCGGGGGGGGGGGGGCCCCCGTTGGCCCAGGGACCGAGGGCCCCTGAGAGACGCAGAACTCAGAGGGTCGGACTGCAGATGGCGGAGGATCTCCTCACACTCTGCAGAACTCTCACCGCCAGCACCCTGAGACACTGCAGGACCCTCTCTCTCTCTCTCTCTCTCTCTCTCTCTCTCTCTCTCTCTCTCTCTCTCTCTCTGTCTCTCTCTCTCTCTCTCTCTCTCTCTCTCTCTCTCTCTCTCTGTCTCTCTCTGTCTCTCTCTCTCTCTCTCTCTCTCTCTCTCTCTCTCTCTCTCTCTCTCTCTCGGTCTCTCTCGGTCTCTCTCTCTCTCGGTCTCTCTCTCTCTCGGTCTGTCTCTCTCTCTCTCTCTCTCTCTCTCTCTCTCTCTCTCGGTCTCTCTCTCTCTCTCGGTCTCTCTCTCTCTCTCTCTCTCTCTCTCTCGGTCTCTCTCTTTCTCTCGGTCTCTCTCTCTCTCGGTCTGTCTCTCTGTCTCTCGGTCTGTCTCTCTCTCTCTCTCTCTCTCTCTCTCTCTCTGTCTCTCTCTCTGTCTCTTTCTCTATACGCATAAGTCAATGAGTGTTCTCCATTGACACATACTCACACACACACAAACATGCACACACACACACACACACACACACACACACACACACACACACACACACACACACACACACACACACACACACACACACACACACACACACACACACACACACACACACACACACACACACACACACACACACACACACACGTGCAATCGCACACAGTCACACTGGGTTGTGGCATCTTTCATCTTGCTGAAGACATTGGGGATCGAACCCAGATCCTTTTGGCTGGGTCGAACACCCTGCAGTCTAAATACCTAATGAGCAGAGTACTAAAATCAGCATTATTCTGCCAATCCGATGCAGTCCCTGAAACCAGCGACCACTACAAACACCAGTATATCTGTGTGTCTAGAATATGAAGTGGATGTGTGCTCAGAATCCCTAACTGTCTTTTCAAACATTTCTTACATTGTGTCCGAATCAATTTTCACCAAGCGCCTCTCTTCTTTCTCCTCGGCGCATTATTCATATCTTCCTCTGAACCATTACTTTTAGGATCCGCGATGACATCACGCTTGGCCGCTCTACTTATGATCATCCTGCTCGGTCTACACCCGACGCAGCCGGTGAAATATCCAGGTTGAACACTGTTCTCTGCACCACTCTCAAACAATAATAGCCTGCTTATAATCCTTATAATGCTACGTGTCTTAGTGTGATCCCTTGCCGTTGTGTTGTACCGTGAGAACCTTGAGTAGACCTAAGACCTGTACGTATTGTTCGGTTGGTTTGGGGCGCCATCAGGTGGCGACTGTTTAAACAACACCCATCCAATCTGCTCTGGTTTTTCTACCACACAACATACTGAAAGCGAAGTGTGTTGATATTGTCTGTGGACACATTCAATTGAATGAAAATGAAAAAAATAAACACTGATGACTAGTTCCATCGGAAAGTGTATTTTACAACTCGATGCGGAACTGAATTATTTTCCAATTACTGTCGGATTCAATAAACGTAATTTTGCTTTATGAGCGCTCTGGCTCCCTCTGTTGCATTTGAACGGCATCTATCTGTCCATAACTTTTTTGCAAATGTCAGGAACCAACCCCGTCTCACGGAAATACGTGACACTGTCACGTCATTTAATCTATTCATTCGTGATCTGAGACACGTAATTTCTACTTTCACCTTTGATTCTGGGAAATTGGGACAATTCACGGACATATTTAATGCAGGTGCGCTGCTCTGTAGGCAAACCGCAATGGAAAAAAAGTAGCTGCTTCATCTCTTCTTTTTAGAATGGGTTTGAAATCTGTGCTTTTGTACGTGTCCCGGATCACGAATGAATAGATTAAATGACGTGACGTGACAGTGTCACGTATTTCCGTGAGACTGGGTTGCATGAACACAATAGCAGGTAGCAGACCATGATGTCGGTCCTGCTAAACCAGGGTGCATGTCTGTGTGTTACAGACAGAGACTGGAGCCCCGTCACGGCTGGCCCTACTCACTGGGAGGGGAACACCAGTGGATACACAGGTGAGTGGCAGTACGGGGGATCATGGTTGTGGTGGCCAGTGTGTTCGACTCCCAGCCAAAGGCACTTGGTTTGATCCCCCATTGTTCCCAGTCTACCTGTAGGCCCCAACTGAGTGAGTTGACCCCTGACCCCTACCTGCTCCTTAAGGACATTTTCATGTCCCCCCTAGACACAACTGATAATATAGGGCCCTTTAAATTTAATAAAAATTATAAAACAAATACACAAAACATACACAATACACAAAATCAATTCCATGGCAAACCCCAGTTCAGCCAAATTCCTTATTTGCTGACGCCTCGGTGAATAATGCACGTCAGCAGACTCGGCGAAGGCTCCGTCCCAAACCCGATGCAATTTAATCCCCGCTCCGTTCTGCTGACAGAATACAGGCTGGCCCGTAATCCAGGAGAACTGGAATGGAGCCGCTAAGCCAATTGAGCGAGGAGTTTGTCTGCTTATCTCTTGGCGGCTCGGCGAGAATTACCGCAACACTCCCAGATCACAGGGGTCCTGATGAAACGTAACAAGATTCCCCGCGCAAAATAGAGTCTGGGGGGGGGAGGAATAAAAAAAAGAAAAGCAGAAAATGGAATGAACTGGTTCCCCCCCCCCCCCCCCCCAACACACACAGAGGGGCCCCAGAATCTCTTCCAAGGCTCCAAATGAGAGGGGCCCTATTGGTCTCGCTTTATCACCGACCCCGAGATGAAAGACTCACTGGTTGCTTTTCTTTTCTCAGAATACGAAGCCCGGGGTTTTTATTTTATTTCTTTGCTTTGATTACGAAACGTTCTTTACCTTCCTGCTGTGAACATGGAAGCGGGGGAGGGGGGGAGGGAGGGAGGGGAGGGAAGGGAGGGGGGGAGGAGGAGAGGGAGGGGAGGGGGTGGCGGAGGAGAGGGAGGGGGTGGAGGAGGAGAGGGAGGGGGTGGAGGAGGAGGGGGGAGGGAAGGAGAGAGTGGAGGTGGATGGGAGGGAAGGGAGGGGGGGAGAGAAGGAAGGAGAGAGTGGAGGGAGGAGAGAGTGGAAGTGGGGGGGAGGAGGGATGGGAGTGAAGGGAGGGGGGGAGGAGGGGTGGGAGTGAAGGAAGGGGGGGAGGAGGGGTGGGAGTGAAGGAAGGGGGGGAGGACAGAGATGAGGGGGCCGTAGCAGGCAGTAGTAGCGGCTGTCATTGTGCAGGAAAAGACAAGGAGATGAAAGAGGAGTAACCTATGAGGCCAGGTGGGGGGGCACAGAGGGAGTGGGGGGGAGGGAGGGAGGTGGGGGGGGGTGGGTGTGGCCATCTTGTTGCTGTGAACGGTGCAGACATGGCGAGGGGTTGTCTGACCGCTCCAGACGATGTCAGAGAGGGAGAGAGCGGGAACGGCCTTGACAGGGAGGACCTTGGGGGTCAACAACTTGGTTGTCATGGATACGGGAGGAGAGCAGAAGAGATCTTAGAAAGGAGTTACAGAACATGTCCGAAGAAGGGGGCGGGGGGGGGGGTGTTACCGTAGAGACCAAAGAGAGGGAAAGAGTGTGTTCACACATCACACACATACACTTTTCCAACCATTCATTATTCATGCATTGGTTGTGTTGGTCAGGCCAGAATAATGATGTTGGTTAGTGTGAAAGGTTGTGGGTTTGAACCCCAACAGCATCCTTGAGAAAGATGGCTGAACACCCTAAAGCTGCTGTGTGTCTACGAATCACTGTCAGTCGTTCTGGATAAAACTGCAAATATTCAATCAACAATGATCTGCTTCTCACGACATGCTGGGAACACTTCAGAAAAAGGGCATTATTTAACACATTAACTAACCCTTTTTACTGCATTAACTATTGTTAATGCAGTAAAAAGCGTTATCTCACAGTGAATTCACAGTTAACTAATAACTAAAACTAATCCAGTGATCATTTACTAATTGTGTTATGTATACATCGTAATCCTGACCCAGATCCACAAACCTAACCCCTTTGCTAATGCTATATAGTATTGCTTATTCCTGCAATAACAAATTAACATTCATTCTTAATTAATAAACCCAGATTGTAAAGCGTCACAGGAGGCTGACTCTGACTGCTGAACTCAAGTGGTTCACTGAATCCAGTGATCCGGATTCAGACTACATGTGTGGAGGTGTGGTTTCCTGCAGGCAGAATAAAGCAGGGAGCAGAGATGAAACCAGAAAGGAGCAGAGCAGTTTGGAGAGTAGAGAGTACCTGGGGTCGGCTCCCCCCCGGGCGGCCAATCACAGAGCACACAGCGAGATGAAAGGAGAAGCACGACGGAGCTTTTCTCCTTTTTTTGATGTTTTTGTTCTTTTTTATTTTCCCCGTATAAAATAACCCCCCAAAATATCCAGCTGAGCTTCTGGAATGAAACAAGCAGTGAAATATTGAGAGATACACAGACACAAGGAGAGTCGAAAGCTGCACAACAGCTCTTTTAAAAATGCTTTTCTGGTGTGGAATGTTCTACATAAATGAAACAACTGCTGCTTCTCATTTAGTGTAGAAAGATATGTTTCTGTGGTTTTCATTTTGTATCTTTTTACTGTGATGTTGTTCCTTTTTACTGTCACAATCCTGCTGTGACATCAGACTTCTCCATCTAGGATTTTAAAGTACTTTCATTTTATAACTGAAAACATACATAATGTTTTAATTACTGCCCACAGGATGTGTTTTGCTGTCCATTCCCAGACATCATCCACACACTCAGTGTTTCACATTCAGTGTCACATTCGCTCTTTGGTCTTTTCTACGGCGGTCGACATCAACATGCAGGACCTTCCATCAGTCAGTAGAGCTGGCTGTACTAAGGATCTCCAGCAGCGTCTGGTTCGACCACGGAGCCGACAGCGTCCTCAAGCCTGCCTCTTTGCAGTTGGAGGGCTGGGAGGGCTGGATGGTAGAGGTTGCGGTGGTTGGGAATCGAACCCAGTGCCTTATCGCTAGATGAACCACGGTGGGCTCTGCAAGGTCTCCTAGGAAGGAGATGTTTGAGGAGGATTGAGCTGCAGGCTCTCTGAGACCAACGCCATCACTAAACCATCTCTGCCCGATCCCCCCGTCTAATTGATATTTGGGGTTACAAATTGTGGTCTTATTGATATTTTGGGGGTTACCAAGACCATGTTTATTCCTTTTATTATTTATTAATTCAGCAGATACATTTATTAAAAGGAAGGTAAAGTGAATGGATCTAAAACATGTGATTCCGCTGGTGGTAGGGGTCCAAAGGTCACTTGAACGAGGGCGCCTTTGGGGTAGTCAGTCGACATTGGGGTTCAAACCAACCACCGTTGGTTTGAAGAGGCAGAGAAGACCTGAACTATTCCGCCCGACATACGATATCATATCTATTTTAAATATATGAAAGGAAGATCCAAGGTGTAAAGATTGTATTACATAGATTTTATAGAATTTAATTTCTGTGTTACATTTTCTCCGTCTCTGTATTTCCTCACCGCTGCCAGTAGAGGGTGACATCGAGCTGGTGCAAAAACCGCGTCCATTCAACAGCAAATGGATGACTGACAACACAGAAAGAAATTGTTGAGCTTTGTCCTCATTTATTAGGTATGCACTGAGTATCTGTGGATACCTATTGTTATAAATGAATGTTATTATGCATTAGCCTCTTTGTTAATTAATAATGAAGATAGGTTATAAGGCAAGTAAAGTGAAGATTATATATGAAGCAAGAAGTGTAGAAACGTGCATTATCGGGTCTCCTTTGAAGAGAATCGTGAGGCTTGAAATGAAGCCGTTATAAAAGGTTAGGTTTGCAAACTGAAGCAGCGGAAACACATTCTCGATTCTGTTCATTTCCAATGAAAAATCGAATCAACACCAAAAGACTCCAAACACCAAAACATGCGTAAAGGTCAAATCGACTAATTGCCCTTCAGCCTCATGATGAGGGTGAACCCTCAGAATCACGAAAGCGTTCCTGCTCGTGTTGAAACAATCAGATGATCTGGTCCGCGGGTTTTTGTTTCTGTGAATGAACCATGCGTAAAACGACCTCATCCTCCAACCAGAGGAGCGTCTGACTGGATGGAGAGAAGAGAGAGAGAGAGAGAGAGAGAGAGAGAGAGAGAGAGAGAGAGAGAGAGAGAGAGAGAGAGAGAGAGAGAGAAATACTATCACACATGCTCTCCCCCAACCAGCGCTCCCTCCCTTTCCCCGTCTCCCCCTCTCTTCGCGCTCACAGAGGAGAGCTCCACTCTCACTACACACTGGTGCTAGCGGTGGGAACTGGATTATCGCCTCGGATGCTCCGTAAACTGGTCCAGGATTTAGTGTGAGGACGACCCTCAGTCCACTCGATCCCCTGCGGAGGTCGGAGCGCCGAAGGATTCAGCCTGGTTTGCGGGAGACAAAGTTTTGACCGCCGCGTAATCTCCGGGAACGGGACACCCCGTGTGAAGGTATTCGCGCTGAACGGGTCTGAAGTCAACTTAACTGCCAAGTCAGCTGAAGAACCCGATAGTTTCAGGCTGTGTTATTCATTTCAGTCCGGGTGGACTGGCGTGAGAGACTTCTTTTACTAGAGTGGAGTTGAAAACGGCGCGGAGGATTTGGATTGAAGCGCGGAGGACAAAACCACTTCACACCAGACTGGGGACAAAACTGCTTTCACACCGGACTGGGGACAAAACCAGGTCCCGCCGGACTGGGGACATCTACCACTCTTCTCCCGGCTCCCCACCGCTCCGGGATGATGCGTCGGGGGCTCCTCGGAGTCTCCCACCTTCTGGCGTTCCTTCACATCTGTTCAGGTACGAGTTGCTTTGAAAAATACGCGCATCCACACCTCTGACGGTGAACCGCCGTGTTAACGTCTATTACAGCTTAATGTGATAGCAACACTTTTTCACCAAAAGGTGATGATGAACCGGGCTGAAGGAGAGATAGAAGTGCCCCTTAGCCATTGTGGCCCCTGAGCCATTGTGGCCCCTGTTGCTGTCCATGCGGCTGGCGTCCCGGGGTGTTTTGACAGCTGTAACCTAACGCTGTTCCTGATTGACCAATTATTGGGCCATCAGTTACAACCCTGATTCTGTCCTGCACTCGACCAGGGTCAGCAACTGATGCCTTCAAACGCGTGTTTTTACTGCGATAAGACTTACTATTCTGCTGTGTGTGGAAGCGTGTGAAAATTGAGTTTGTGTTCAGGCGCTTTGTGGGGACCTGTGTGTCCTTATCACGACTAATGGAAAGTTATGATTTAAAGCAAATTCAAATGCTTTACAAATAGCGCCGTTCTGAAAACAGTTACCAGTTTAGTTTAGTTATCAACTAAACATGTCAGACATTAAATATTGGATTACTCACTTGTGTGTGAAATTATGTATTGAACTAAACTGCAGTTGTAATTCAAAAGCAAAATGGTCACAAAATATAATGGACAATTAGTGTTGGTAATCCGCGTACGGGAGTATAACCACCGCATGGTAGGGGGGGGGGGGGGGGGAGGGATGGTATTATATCTCATCATGTTTCCCCCCCAGAGCGAGAGCTGTTAGCGCTAATCCTAATTGTTCCTCAACATATCCATAACTGGGGGGCCGACTGGGAGGGGGAGGGAGGGAGGGCGAGAGGGGAGAGAGAGAGAGAGAGAGAGAGAGAGAGAGAGAGAGAGAGAGAGAGAGAGAGAGAGAGAGAGAGAGAGAGAGAGAGAGAGAGAGAGAGAGAGAGAGAGAGAGAGAGAGAGAGAGGGAGAAGAAGAGAGCAGGCTATGTGATTAGTGGAGGTCGTGGTTCCCTGTAGGAAAGGCTGGGCTGGCTCACAGTTTGGCAGCAACACACAGTTCCATGTTGTTGGGTTCTTTCAGGTGAACCCTGGTCCTGCAGATATAAATTGCGAGAGTGTTGTAGCGTTGCCCACTTCGCTCTAGATTGGGTTTTCCGATGGGAGGAACAACAACTCCATGGTCCGATTTTTTCACAGATTTACAGCAAGAAAGGGAGAGGATGTGATGCAGACATCCGATTGGTCGGTAGCACCTGACCGGAGTTAGGCAGTTCTCTCTTCTAATTGAGGTATTCCCTGAGCACCAGGTTCACCTTTACCTCCCGAGGCAGCTCCTATCAGTTCACACCCCCAGACCGTGACCGGGACTGGGATTGTCCGTTTCGCTATGCGCATTGGATCACGGTATTATGGGCTGTGAATATCTGCGCAAAAATCAAACACAGCCAATGTCTTGCTACCTTCCCCTCATTACTCGACTGCAGAACACACAAACATGAGCGCAGAATCCCCGGAGCAGCGCTCATCACTGCGTGTTTGTGGCATTAAGTAACGGAGCACGGTTACCCCAAATGCCATCGCACGACGGAAGTTGCTTAATAGTAGGAACACGTCTGTGTGTGCAGGCAGCTGGCAGTGTTTAATCCCTCATTAAAACCCCACCAGCTGTGAGTGAAACCGGCGGTAGAAAGTTGTTTACCGTCTCACGTGGTGCAGTCATGCCCCTCTCTGAACGGCGATGGAGCTTTGTTAGCACTGCGCCTCAAGGTGTTGATGTCATGTGGGGACCGGGGGTACGGTCGCCAGGGAAACAGAGGGAGTCTCTGAAGGTGGCGACGGTCTGAGTTGGTTAGAAGGTCACGAAACCGAAGGACGGGGACTTCAGAGGAGTTAGGGGCTTGGAAGTTGAAACCTGACAGAGTCGATCGACTGGTCGCGTGATGTCGTCCGAGCAGTGGCATGTGTCTGGGTTTAGCGGGCCAGGAGCAGGAACAGAGAACTCCTTATTAACCGCTCATTGAGGAAACAACCTGGTCTCCTTCTAAAGGTCATGTGGTGATCTGTATACAACTTACCATTGGTTGTGTTCGCTGGACCAGTTTCACCGCCAGGTTTTGATTGAAGAGTTTAAATCAAGTGTTCGATATTGTTGGGAGGGTTTATGGGGGGCGCGGTTAGGGGGGGCACCCCTGGCCCACTTCTGGACACGCCCCTGAATCACACACAACCTGAAGTGCCGGGAGTGCTAGACTGCC